>NC_051176.1:133201038-133215639 GCF_013339695.2 Rhipicephalus sanguineus | reverse complement strand
ATGGGTGAATGTCGTCTGTAAGTTACCATCGCTTTCGTCATGCCAAGCAGACAACTGTAAACTCTATTTGAGAGAAGCAAGAAGAAGCCTTAAAAGGGGCACATGAACCACTTTCCAAGTAATGATCTAATGACTCAGTATCGGAGTTTACTGCCTCCCGAATCGATTGCCGCAGAAATTTTCGAATCCGTCAAGAATGAGCGGAGTTACGGGGGTTTGGCGCACGCTCTCAGCGCTTTCTCTCTTTTCTCGTGCCGACGAGCGCACTGGAAGCTACATAGGGAGGGATGGCACGGGGGAAAGAAGTTACGTCAGCGCGTCATGAAACACGATCGCTATCCGCTGTGATTCGCGTGCGCGAGTGCGGCTACCATGTACTGAGGAGGCGGCGCCGGCAAGTGGCGGCACCCGTGGCAAGAGCGCATCTGATCCGAACGCCGCTCCGATTTACGTCGGCTATCGGCCAATAAGCGTGCTATCTCTCTTGCGACGTAAACTGGCAGATCCGCGACGTCAACGTGCAGAGCCCCGCCCACCGGACGAGAGTGAGAACCGGCCTCTGTTTGAAAAGAGGGTGCCTGGGAAACGGCAACTTCGCGCTCCGCTTGTGGCCTTTACGCGGCGCGCACGACTGTAATATTTGGCAGAGCAGTTCATAGCCGTGTCAGCTTTCCACAGGATGTGTTTTTTCAACAAGCCCAAGGGGTGCTTCATGACCCCTTTAATGCAGTCTGCTAGCATACGACAGTGAATCTCTGCAAGATGCTATCAACGGTGTACATGATGCTTCGAACTTCTCCAACAGCAATGGGGCATTAAGTGGCTCAGTGCTTTAAGCTCTTACCGTGTGCTGCCTCAGTGTATACATTTAACGCCCGAACGTGTAATTTGACCGCGCCACTCCTTCAATTTTAAGGTTTACCTCTAAATCGTTCGGGGAAAATACCACAATTCCTTATTTCATAAGCGCTAGCATACATTGGCATAAAAAAGTTACTGCTGTCGTCTCATGTTGACTTTGTTCCGACATCATAGGCGTGCGCACGAGGGGGGAAGGGTGGAGCGGCTACCCCCACCCCCTAATCACCTAAAGTGGCAGCAAAGTATGCCCCATACCGTTACTCAGTCGCAGCTGTACCGTCATTGTTTAAAGAGCAGGGCCATGCAGGTTTTTGCAATAATGTCGACCGAAGGCCCGTGGTGTTGCAATCCAGGAACTCCGGGAAAGCCAGGGATCATGAGAAGCACGTCATCGCCTCATTTTCATTTTATTGCGATAACAATTATATGGATAGTCTGGGCTGGTTTTGTCCGTCCCCGTCGCCGCCGCCGTCATGCACCCTATATGTATAAGTAGTATATATATATATATATAATATATAAAAGCTCCTAAAGAAAATAATTCAGAAAAATGCTTGCGAAGCGCGGAATCGAGCAGGGACCTCTCGCTCCGCAAGCGCGTGGCGCTTACCACTACGCCACAAAAAGCAGACCCTCCAGGTAGCTAACGGCGAGCGTTATATACACACCTTTATACCGCTGGCCGGACTCACGAGGGACGGGCATGGCGCTTATAGCGTTTCTTCATTACCCGCTGAGATGTCCGAGAGAGCGCACGGGCGCATTTGAAAGTCGTTGGCCCGGCAGCTCGCCTCGTTTTTCCTTTCTAATACTTCGAGCCGGGAAGAACCTTGCCCTTTGCCGCTGTCTGCTCGCGCCGACCTCAGCTTGCTGCCGGAGGGCCGCCTTTTCTTCTGCTATCCGCCTTCATTGCTTCGCCCATTGCGGCGAAAACTGGACTTTCTTCAGCATTGTGGTGTACACAGCGCGCTGTCTTTTGGACTCGCCCAATGAGGCAAGGGTGGCACTGCGATGAAGCTTTGCCCTCCCCTACTAGGATCCCTGCGCATATGTAAGACATTTAGATGACTAACACTCGTAAAACTCGTGTGTCTCGGGTATGGATTAAATTGGCTGGCACTTGAATTAATGCTGTTGGCGATTAGATTAAACATGGCGGCAGTTGGATTAAACTCAATGGCACGCGGCCTATTTGCGCTGGCGCTTGGATTAAATATGTTGGCAGTAGGATTAAAATGTTTGGCACATAGATTAAATAGTTTGGCGCGTAGATTATTTCTGTGGTTGTCGGATTATTTTAGCTGGCACTTGGATTAAAGTGAGCGGGAAAACCTATAGTCTAGTTTCTCGAGCTGAGGTATGCGTACTTCCATTCGCCTTCGACATAAGAAGCAGGATCCAGGATACGGCTGTAGCGAGGTAACTCTGATGTCATGTCATCGAGACAGCGATAAAAAAACGCCGGCAATGTTTCCATTTGCCTCAGCAGGTTATGCCACAACGTATAAGGACGATGCCGTGCGCATCACGAAGAAGGCTTCGAAACAGAAGAAAATACCACGGCGGCGTCCAGCGAGAAAGACAAGAGAGGGAGTGTGCTGCTACCGCAGTTACTCAGTTCAGAACCAGGGAAATAGACGAAGTTTCTTGAAGTTAGACAGGACTTCACTTATGCCTTTCACGTGAACTTCCGAGGAATGAAGTCTTACTCGTACAGTGCAAATAAATTATCAAAATTTGTATAAACTAATAACAAGCAACGATCAAGAACAAAACCAGTACCTCATTTTTCTAAATTTCTTCCCTGTTTTAACTGATAAAGCCACATGATCGTTAGCTTTTTCTGTGTGATGTCATTGCATGGGCGATAGATATTCCGACACTCCAACTTACCAAGCACATCGACTCGCTTGACTTCTTTCACCTTGAGTTCTTGAGACTCCATGATGGAAAATCAGCCGTTGGGATACACCGGTGGCAGATCCTCTTGAGACGCCGTATTCGGGGAGGAATCAGCTGCATGTGCAAGTAAGTAATCTTTCGGGCTTATAAACGTATCAAGTGGTTAAGATGAGAATAATATGGGCCCCTTATGACGACCGAAATACACGCAATACAGCTATACTCTAAACCCAGTAACCTATAAGTATACCTAGAAACTAGAGTAACTTATAACATAGCTGTTACATCGCTCGTATTTTTTATGTTTTCATTATTTTCGCTCAGTGTAAGGATTACACTGTCGAAATAGAATGCGAATGAACCTGTTTATTGGGTACTTTTCACTGCTGCCGGCATGTAACCTCTATATTGTAACCCATAGATTTTCTGGTAACCCTTAACCGAGATTCCAAGGATACCAAGTAATGTAGTGGAAGTTCGGAATTTACACATGAGCAAAGCGCAGGATAAGTTGTCTTTGTACCCCCATGGTCAATCCGCTTGTTAAATACGAGCACGGTTGCCCAGTCACAAATTACGACTCAAGGTAACTTACTCATTGAGCCAGCAGGGCGTTATATCGGGACTATCCCACAGGAAGAGAGAAATAGATGAAAAGGAAACGCAGGGAGGTTAACCTGGCGCGAGTTACTGGTTTGCTACCCTGCACAGGGGTGGGGAAATAGGGGTAGAAAGAGGACACACAGAGAGAGAGATAAAATGAAAACGAAAAAAAAAACACGCACACATGCACACACACGCAAGACGTTCCCGTCAGAGCCGTTCTGAGAGACCGGTTGAACGCAGAAAGAGCAGTAGCGCTTGCACAGCCTTTTTCTGTGACGTCTGGTCCGGTCGATGGCGCAGGATTCTTTCTTCCGACAGAGTGTGGTCGTCCAACTTATCGAGCGCGTTGCAAAGTGACTGTCTCTCTGAACAGTACTGTGGGCAGTCGCACAGAATATGTTGAATAGTTTCATCACTGTCGCAGTGGTCACATGATGCGGTGTCGTCCATTCCTATGCGGCACGCGCGTAAATGCGACACCCAACCATAACCTGCACAGGAAGGTAGCGTCACCTCGGCGAAGGCCTGGAGGAATTTGAAGGCTGAGAGTTGGGTCCAGAGAATATAGTCGCGCATGCTTGAAGTGCGGCTCGTTCCATTGCGACGTGGTGCATTGACGAGCAAGCACGCGGAGCTTACATGCAGCGTAAGTGCAGTAGAGAGCGGTATTATTATTTGACTGGTTTCTGTATGGGCTGAACGGGCAGCTCATTGCCGATAATCCCACAATGACTTGGAAGCGATTGAAAAGTTATTTCGTGGCCTTTCTCAATTAAATAATGAGTCTCTTCTGCAATCTGAAATACCAGTTGCTCGTGCGGTCCGCGGCGTAAAGGTGACAGAAGGAATTGCAATGCCGCCTTTGAGTCACTGAAGATCGTCCATTTTTGTGCCCGTTCATCGGTAATGAAACGTAATGCGGCAAGAAGCGCTGCGAGCTCTGCTGCTGTCGATGTCGTAAGGTGAGAGGTCTTAAATTTGATTGTTGTGGCTTTCATAGGTATCACGACAGCTGCGGTTGAGCTGTTCGTCATAACGGAGCCCTCTGTGTATACCTGCATTGAACCTCGGTACTTCTCATATAACAGGAGCAAAGCGAGCTGTTTAAGAGCCGGTGACGACATATCTGCTTTTTTACGGATGCCAGGTATCGCCAGGCTGATGATAGGCTGAGTCAGGCACCACGGAGGAATTGAAGGTCTCGCAGCGGGCGTGAAGCATGTTGGCAAAGACTCGCGATACGCGGCTACCGTTCGGCAAACAGAGGTGCATGGTCGGTCTACTGGTAAAGAGGCTTGGTGGTGGCGGGGAGTCCGAGCAAGATGTCTTATATGTGTCCTGAGTGCTTCGATGCCAATGTGTGTCTTGATGAGGTGGTCTCTGGCGATCGCTATAGAAGCCACCGTCGATGTGCTAAGAGGCAAGTCGAGGCAAATTCGGAGCGCTTGGGTCTGAACACTTCGTAGTATTCGTAGGCTTGTTTTGCTTGCATTGGCTAACGCGGGCAAGCTGTAGCGCAGGAAGCCGAGGAAAAGTACCCTGTACAGCTGTATCATAGCACTTGGTGACATTCCCCAAGTCTTCCCTGCGAAGAACTTCAATAGATGACAGATGCCGATCAACCGCTTTTTTATGTACAATAGGTGATGGCTCTGTATGCATAATGACAATTCTTGCAGGGCGAGGAATCACCGACTCTACAAATAGAGAGCTATACTTCTTTTTCCTGCGGCATCGTATTGCTGCCTACACGGTCCGTTGCACAATTTATAATTACCACACAAGCCGATGTATGCTACCGCAGCAACATATAAAAGATTGTAAGTAGTTTTGTTGGTGCTTGTTCTTATCCCCACATTCACAGAATGGGAATCGCTTTTCACAAAACTAAAGCTCCTTTGGCACTTTGGCTTGTTCCTGAGGCGAAAAAGAAAGCATCATTATTATTTTGGTTTACCTGCTATGAACCTGGAGAGCCCCTTTGCTGTGTTTAATAAGTGTGTGTGTATCCATGGCGCGAGCTCAACCGCACAGACTGTAATGTACCTAAAGTTTCTTGCAGGCGCAATGCAACGTTTCCTAAAAGCTGCCAAGACACTTAGTGTCGTCCGAACGGAAGACACGTTCATTAGCATTTCAGGAAAGAGCCCTTAGCCAAGTAGGAAATTTTGAGAAATCAAAACGAAATTATTGATTCGCTTGGCACGTCTCTCCCATTATTATATGTGTATAGTTCGATACGGCACAACTAAATACCTCACAGAACTGAAATGAACTAAAATGAATGAAAAAACGTCTGCAGCACATGATCTTTTTCTATATTGTACAATAAATCGGTTGGCCCGACGCGTCAGTTCTCGCCAACGCGGCCTTGATGCACGTAAAAACCGCAGACAGCCGCTCCACTGCCGCGGGCCTAGCTAGACTGATGAAAGACGCAATGGTGTGAAGTGGGAGCAAGCACTACTTTAGCGCTCTTCCTGCAATAAAGAGTAATTGTTTTCAGTGTAGTAACACTCGTTCCAAGAGCACACTTTGTTCACAAAGTTGTGTTTTAGCTTAACTCACAATCGCCGTGTCGGAAAGTCCGCATTGTGCTTCAGGGCGGAAGCAGCGGCCATATTCGTATGTCATCTCTTCGCGTATCCTTATAGCTACAGCATTGCGTATCGGGAAAGGGTTGCAAAGATGGCGCCGTGAGCGGTGCGTTGCATGGGTGCGTTGTATGGAACGTTTGTGTTTCCTGGATGGTTTAGCGCGCAAGTTTGTGCCGTTCGGGTTACGTGCGCATCCCATCGTGGAAGTGACGAACCGGGATTTGTTGGGAGCAGCTCGCGGCCGCTGCAAGGATACTTTCTGTGAGCGTTACTTTGCTCTCAGTTAAACAAACTGCGGTGCGACAACTGAGGCAATTGCCTCGGACCGCACAGAAGAATACACGGACTAGGTAAGTGTTATAAATGCAAAGCATTTCGTAGCGAACTTCTGCGACTTTGAGCGTATCTATCTATCTATATATCTATCTATCTATCTATCTATCTATCTATCATCTATCTATCTATCTATCTATCTATCTATCTATCTATCTATCTATCTATCTATCTATCTATCTATCTATCTATCTATCTATCTATCTATCTATCTATCTATCTATCTATCTATCATCTATCTATCTATCTATCTATCTATCTATCTATCTATCTATCTATCTATCTATATCTATCTATCTATCTATCTATCTATCATATCTATCCCCGCCACAGTGGTCTAGTGATTATGGCGCTCGATTGCTGACCCGAAGGTCGCGGGATCGAATCCCGGCCGCGGCGGCTGCATTTTCGATGGAGGCGAAAATGTCTGAGGCCCGTGTACTTAGATTTAGGTGCACGTTAAAGAACCCCAGGTGGTCGAAATTTCCGGAGCCCTCCACTACGGCGTCTCTCATATCATATGGTGGTTTTGGGACGTTAAACCCCAGATATTATTATTATTATTATTATTATTATTATTATTATTATTATCTATCTATCTATCTATCTATCTATCTATCTATCTATCTATCTATCTATCTATCTATCTATCTATCTATCTATCTATCTATCTATCTATCTATCTATCTATCTATCTATCTATCTATCTATCTATCTATCTAGCCGCCTACGACTTTGTGCTCGCCTGGGACGTATACCAAAATTGGTATGGCACAACATGACTGAATGACGAACATAAACGATAGGAAATAACATGAAAATCATGATATGCATGTCATGAACGGCATGATTTACATGGCACGGTGTTGGTGCTCTTGCGCCCGTTTCGTTAACTTGATACATACCGAAATTGGTATGAGGTGACAAGATTGTATGACAAACATAAACGACAGGTCCTATCGTGCAAATCATGAAACGCATGTCATGTACAGCATGATTTACATGACATGGTCTCGGGGCGTTTGCAGCCGTTTAATTATATGGATATATACCAAAATTGGTATGACGAAGCATTTCTGTATGGCGAACATAACAGGTGGTAAAATGAAAATAATGACATGCATGTTACGTACGCTATGCCATACATGTCCCGCTCATGGTGCGCTTGTGGCTGTTTCGCTATCTTGACATGTACCAAATTTGTATTGCGTGACGTGACTGTATGAAGAACATAAATAACAGGTGGTAACATGAAAATCAATAAAGACATGTCATGTAGAACATGATTTACATGCCACGCTCATGGTGTGCTCGCGGCCGTTTCGCTTGATTGATACACACCAAAATTGGTATTACATGACCTGACTGTACGACGAACATAAATGACAGGTGGTAGCATGACAATTATGACATGCATGTCGTGGAGGGCATGATTTACACGCCAAGCTCATGGTCTGCTCACGGCCGTTTCCCTCGCTTGATGTACACCTAAACTCGTATTGCATAACCTTACTGTACGACAAACATAACTGACAGGTGGTAACATGACAGTCGGGACATCCATTTCATGCACGGCATGATTTACATGACACTCTTGGTGCGCCTCCGGCCGTTTTGTTAACTGGATACACACCAAAATTGCTATGGCATGACATGAGTGCGTGACGAACATAAACGACAGATTATGCATTGGATATACCAGAATATACGTTTCATTCCTTTAAGGATTGTACATGCATGAATGCATGACAAACATGCGATATACAGTGAACTAGATGTCATGACATGAATGCCTTCATTTGACTCAAAGACAAACAAGGCGATGTATGCAGCTCTTTGCTGGCTGCTTCCCATTACATTGATTCCCATAGCGCGTGGGATCTGCCAGATTTCTTTTCATTGTTCTGGTTTGTGCTTTGTATAGACCGACTTCTTTTACTGCGAAAACACTCTGTAGACTAGCTATCGAGATTTTGCGGACATCAGGAAAGAACATGTCTTCAGCTGAACTCACTAGGGGTATTAGTCGCCTGGTGAGGCTCGGCTCTTCGGCATTTCTAAGCGTGTGCCTAGGCCACTCGGGCTTGGCGTTCTTCGTCAGTTTCAACAGCCCACCTGTAACGCTTTTATGTATCGATATTTGATATGAGCACCGCGTTTGGCGCGGTGCTCATTGTTCGCGACTCTCGAACGTGCGCTTGCATAATGCTACGTTGTTTGGCGGAGCCAAACTTTCTATAATTTTTTTTCGCAATCTTCCCTCCCCATCCCTTGAATGTGTCGAGGCTTGTCAGCGTAATATAAGTACCGGTATTCCTGCATGGAGTGAAGGACGTGCGCTTTAGTGGGGAAGGGTTTAATGTACTGAAACTCGGGCTCCCTCGTGGTCCCGGCAAGGTGAACGTTGACATTCTTTTTAGTCTTTTCCAACAACACTGCTTTAGGTGGCCCTGATACACAGACGTGACAACGGATTAAACCATGCAGCTACTCCTTTCGACAAAAAGATGTCATCTAGGCTGCAGCTTGCCTTTCACTGGGGAGAGAGAAGTGGCAAAAAAAAAAATGTTGCGGCACATCCCACACACTGGCGGAATCGATGTCACGCGAAGCAGGCAATGGGAAGGTGTCTATGCCGCATTTTTACATTCAGCCAAACATTAATAGGAGGACGGGCGCGTTGACACATGATGGCGACTGCGTGGCAGCATCAGTGACACGTAATATCTTGTGATCACTCGAAGACACTGTTTGTCTGAGACGATCGAGTCACAGGGATTGCACTGTCAGAGAAACTCGGTCAGTCGCTGTTGTGGACGGGCTTTGGTTTGCTGCAGAAAAGTGCAGGCCTCAATGCGGCATTGTCCAGCCCTGTAACGATGTAAATGATCGTGGAATTTGGCAGCACCGTTTCATACTAGAGGCGGCAACCTTTCTTGATGCGTCGTCATTGCACTAATTTAAGAAGCCCCAAGTGGCGAGCGCCAGAGCGCTATTTGCATCGTCGGACTTCGGCACTCTGCACCCGAGAAAACTGCGAAGTTGAATGCATTGGTTACATAAATTAAATAAATTGCATTGGTTACATAAATTGGTTACAGAAAGAGGAGAGCAACACGGTTTAGTGTCTCTTGCTTGGAGAACCCGTCAGCTCAGATTCGCAATGCGCGAAACCATCGTCGCCAATGGCGACGGAATGTACAGTGGGGATGGAAAGAAACGCGAATATGCGGCATCAATATTCTCCGCTGTTTAGAAATTTATTTAAGAGCGGTTGTAGCCTCAATGGTTATAAAATGCCACTAGAGTAATCCATGATACAATCAAAAGCCATCTAGAATTTTTTTTATTGCCACCGAGGTGAGATCGTGATGAAAACAGCATGCCGCGCTGTTCGCGTTTTTTTCCATCCTTCCTGTACGTCTACACTTTTGTCGCATTAAAAAACGGTGTGCATCTTCAGCGAATGTCAGTTGTTGCATATATGCCTGGAGAGGCTCGGTCATGATTTGTTTGTTTGTATGTATGTTTGTTTGTTTGTTTGTTTGTTTGTTTGTTCCTCAGTCACTTGGCGCAAGCCACCTCGGGGGATCGGCCGTGAATCGGACGGCGCTGCTTTGAGCTGATGCTATGTGCGAAGTGAAATATGGGACTCCCCGAGCAAGAAGACTGTCCTCAGCAATGTTTCTCAATGAACGCAGTGACTATTCTGTGGTCCAGACCACAGAATAGAGTGCAGCTTTATTCTGTGGACCAGACCACAGAATAGAGTGCAGCTTTATTCTGTGGTCCACACAATAAACTTGCGCGCTGTGGGCTGTGCGGAAATGTTCTGTAGCCTAAGCAGCCCACCTCTCTTGACGACGGTTTTCTGTCACAAGTTGCAAGGGTTCATTCTGTGGTCTGGTCCACAGAACAGGCACTGTTAATGCCGTCAGAAGGAACTGAACCCACCCCATGAAGACTTCGATTTGCCAACTCTCGAGCTCCCTTGACGACAGCTTCTCTCGCTTATCTCACTAAAATGTGCTCGCCGTTTTGTGAATCGCTATTGAAGACGCGTATGCGTGAGAGATTCCAATGTTTTGACATATTCCAGTATTGATATCAGCCGCAGATAAACGGAAGCAGAGAAACGAAGGCGTATAATGATAACAAATGACAGCGGTTCTAAAATTTCGTGAACTTAAGGCTGTTGCTAGGGTTACGTCCAGACGTAACTGTAGTCACCGCTATCGTTACGTCCAGACTAAATTCCCTAGATTTTTCCCTGTTGAAGAGCAGGGAAAACCTAGGGACTCTAGTCATGTGGCTTTCCACAAACGTGAGTACATTATTTTCCTGTTGCTCAGTGAAGGCCCTCTGCGCCTTTCGGGCGCGGCAACCTAATCGTGGCTTCGCCCTCGCTTCGCGAGTGCGGCCATTTCGCTAACGCTCAATGGCCGGTTGGCAGGGTCACGGTCACGCGCTACTGGCCGCTGTCGCGGCCACGCGCTGTTTAGCCCGCGCGCCTGCCCCTTCGGGGCAGGCGGAGGCGCACGTAACCCAAGAGCCGCGTCGCGCTTCTCTGGCAACAGACTTCAGCAACACCTGAGACAAAAAAAAATAAATAAATAAAAGAAAAAAATTGCACCAGCAGCGAGGTTCGAACCAACGTCCTCGAAGTTCAGAGCACAACACGCTAGCCGCCGCGCCACTGAGGCCAATCGGTTCGGTAGGTCTAACGGGCTGTATTTGTATTGCCACGCTGGACGTAACTTTTAAGACTTGTTATTCTTACGTCCAGACGTAACTGCAACGGCTCGTACCGTTACGTCTAGACATAACGCTAGACACTCCCTTTCGGGAACCTGATCTATCGCGTGCGGAACACTAAAGTCACTTTCACCACAATACGCTTGTGTCACGTGAAAAAGTGCACTAACATTTGCACGGGAGACTCGAATTTTGAGCAATCCTTCTGAATGGGCGCGTCCATAAAACACCCGTAAAAGAACGCTAAAGCCACCGCGAAAACAAAACAATAATAACAAATGACAGCGTGTATAAAATTTTCTGGCCTTGATCCATCGAGTACGCGACGCTTAAGCCACTTTCGCCGCAGTACACCTGTGTCAAGCAAAAAAATAAGAAAAAAAAAGGCGCAGTAAGATTGGCGAGAACCTACTGTAGTTGTCACTGGACACAAGGGGCGTAGCCAGGGGGGGGGGGTTGGGGGGGTTCAACCCCCCCCCCCCCCGCCGAAATTTTTTTGTTTTGCTTGCCTATATATACACGCGCATATACAAACGCACGCACGAACATACATAAAGTATGGTTGAACCACCCCGAAAAAAATTTCTGGCTACGCCCCTGCTGGACACAGCACACTGTGTCACTTAATTAGATACACTTTCACGCGCCGTATAATTACGAGTACTTGTATGATCGTCAACGTCTGAAAACTTTACAGAAACAGCTAAAGTAGCCCCTTGCCAATCTCAGTGCACGTTTTTGCACGACATGAGTGCACTGCGGTGAAAGTGACTGAAGTGTGTCCTGACGCGAGAGGTCAGGGCCAGATTATTTTAGATAACGACAAAGGGCGACACTGTCGCCCTTTGTCGTTATAATTCCCTTCTCGCGGTGGCTGTTCTTAAGGAGATCTGTGGCTGTGGTCGCACAATCGGGGGGATCGCTCAAAATTTGAGTCTCCCGTGCAGATCTTAGTGCACATTTTCTTTTTGCATGACACAAATGTACTGTGGTGAAAGTGACTTAAGTGTTCCGCTCTCGATAGATCAGGTCCAGAAATTTTTAGAACCGCTGTCATTTGTTATTAAACGCCTTCTTTTTGCTGCTTCAATTCACGACAAGTTTACCTGCTTTGGCATGTCAGACCAGCAAGCATGCCAAAGGTGGCCTTCGCGTTCGTATTTCGAACCTTTCGCGCATAAGCGTATTCCATCTCGCGTACTATGCCCGGAAATGGCCTCCTTGGTCCGGACTTATTCACAAAGCCGTGAGCGAATATTGCGATTCGCGAGAGAAGCTGTCGTCAAGAGAGGAGGGCGCAGTGCTTATTCTGTGAATTAGACCACAGAATAAACCCTACCAATTTGTGAAAGAAACCCGTCGTCAAGAAAGGTGGGCTGTTTGGGCTACAGCGATGTCTGGTGCGCACGGTCCACAGCACAAGCCTAGGGTGGCTCATTTTGTGGTCTAGTTCACAGAACAAAGCTGCAGTTTACCCTGTGGTCTCGTCCACAGAATAGATTGGGACTCTATTCTGTGGTCTGGTGCGCAGAAACCGTCGTCAAGAGAGGTGGGCTGCTTGGGCTACAGAACATTTCAGCACAGCCCACAGCGCGCAAGTTTATTGTGTGGTCCACAGAATAAAGCTGCACTCTATTCTGTGGTCTGGTCCACAGAATAAAGCTGCGCTCTATTCTGTGGTCCAGACCACAGAATAGTCACTGCGCTCAATGAAACTCTTCTCCCCTGCCCCTCTATCTTGGGTCGCAGGCTCCCCGGGGATGTTTGTGGATACCGTGACAACAACGATGACGAGGACGACAACAACAAGAACAACAGCAACAAATAATAATGATAAAAATGAAATATCAAATCAAAATAGAAAAAATAAAAATAGCTTATCAGAGTTGGCGTAAACACGCGAGCGCGCACAATCTTGCGTTCTTCTTATGCCTTTTGCCACAGTATGCGATGTTCAACGCGCTTTCCCAACCCGCCACGATGGTCTAGTGGTTATGTGCTCGACTGCTGGCCCGAAGCTCGCGGGATCGAATCACGGCAGCGGCGGCCGCATTTTCGGTGGAGGCGGATATGCTTCCGGCCCGCGTACTTAGATTTAAGTGCACGTTAAAGAACCCCAGGTGGTCTAAATCCCCGGAGCCCTCCAGTACGACGTCGCTCATAATCATCTCGTGGTTTTGGGATGTGAAAACGCAACAATTACTATATTAACTTGCTCTCCCGTCACGCAACCTAACGTTCTTTTTATAACGCGCTTTATTGCACTAGTTAGCCATGTTTTGCTTTTCGAACGCAGCCTTTTGACAAGCTGCGACAAGATTTTGTCTGTTCGTGCTGAGGAATGTAACGTTAAGGTTGTCAACATGAGAACGAGTACGCTCTACCTAATCCATTGTTACTTGTTTTCACTTCCCTGATCCAGCGACTGTCTTATCATTTCTCTCTAACCCTCCTATTTCAATAATTGGAGGTATTTTTTTCTGCTACATCAGCGTCTTGCTAACGACAGCTGAAAAGCTGGGCTCGTTATGCCAGTCACATTTCCCGCATCGTTAAAGCTACAGTAACGAGAACGCTCAGCTAGTGCCATCGCGGCTCTAGCAATTCTATGCATGTCATGTACGAAATGACCATGATGGCTTCTGAGTTTCAGCGGACGACTGCGCCTCAGTAAACAGAGAGGCGTAATCCGACGCTCGACAACAGTATGCGGCAGTGGCCGCATATATTTCCCTGCGCGGTTATCCTTCAGTGCCACAGCGTTTCTAAAAGAAAAAGTCGCGGCACGCATGCCACCTTGCACCCGTTTTTTTTCCTCCCTCTTTTTGCTTGTCTTGTGCTCGTCGCGTCTACGTCCGCACTGATGCTCCGTGTTTTCGCAGTTACGCAGGAAGGCGTTCAGCTGCATAAGGTAAGGATTGCGTTGCTGTATGAAGGCCAAAAGGCAACAACGACCGTCCCAACGTTCGAGGAGCTTATTTGTATTGCGTCACTCCCGTGTGCCACACAATAAATATAGAGATAAATAAATAAATAAATAAATAAATAAATAAATAAATAAATAAATAAATAAATAAATAAATAAATAAATAAATAAATAAATCTCTGCCGGACCTACAAAAGAGAAGAAGAAAGGTGCGTGAAATCGGCTGCAGAAAAGTAAGGCCTTGGCGAGCTTGCAACTGCATGTGTTGTGCACCGGCAACCATTCGGCGCCTATAACGAGCGTGAGAGACAGTTCTGTGCTGAAATGCTCTTCCTAATTAATAGAATAAGGCCGAAATAGTGTACGGAAAAAACAAAAAAAAAGTGCATGTGACCTTATAGGCAGCGGCCGAGCTTGGTAAGTAAAGTGAGACTCGCTGCCATGACCTGATAGCAATGTATGAAACGACTCGCATGCACATACGATATGCGTTAAAAGAAAAAAAATGAGTAATAGAAAAAAAAATGCATTGTAGTATTCGGATATCTTGTTGGCTATTTCGGCTGATATGAAGCGAGCCGCATTAGGTGCGACGCTAATGACAGTGCTCACGATTCTCGG
>NC_051176.1:133078795-133200938 GCF_013339695.2 Rhipicephalus sanguineus | reverse complement strand
TTTTACGGATTGCCGAAGAGATAATCGGACAGGCTAAGTTACTATTTACGAAAGATGGTTTATCTTCACCGTGTATTTTTTACTGCTAAATGTTGACAGCATCCCACTAGTCTGTGTTAAAAAAAAAGGGGGGGGGGGCACCCGCTATGCGCATTTCAGTGTCCTTCCTAAATGCGTATACTTGTATCTAGCGAACGCCAAGGCTCCAACTGCTACTATGCGTTTCATAAGCAGTGATACTATACAGCGCGTAAGCTGGAATGTGGTGCATCGTGTCATAAGAAAAAGATAACAAAGGACTCTTGGGTGAACGCGCGGTATAGCAAGCAGCAGCACCCCGTCACAAAAGGACTGCAACTTTGAAACAAATTCACATGTAGCTTACGCGCGGAACAGAAGAGCGCAGCGTAAATACCACAGGTGAGACAACTACTTACCTTAAAACAGCTAACATCCTAAGGCGTACAAGTGCCGCGTCTCCCACGCCCGCCGACAGCGGACATAAACGCCGCCGTCCCAAAAGCCCAAACATATCGGCGTCATCTCTACGGCGGGCACGGCTTCAGCGCAAAACGCGAACATGGACGCCGCCATGTTGCTTGAAAACAAACAAAAATGAAAAAAAAGAATCCGGAACAGCGCATAGGTCACGTGACCATCACCAGCCAATAGCGGCGCAGTATGGGCCCCAGCCATCCTAGGGGATATGTTTGGGATACACGCTGCCCGTGAAAGTTGCGGAAAGAGCACGTCTCGTCTGGCCTCGCCGTGTGACCTTTTCTTATGTGATTACCGTTGTCATAACAACGGGCGGCTCGCTCAGACGCTCCGCTGAGGCATCACGCGTACGCGCTGGTCCACGAAGCGTCTGGTTTGGACGAGATCACCGAGAGACGCGTGATGTTGCGAGCGGTTTTTTCTCCGTCTGTCTGCGCGTGTGGATCTTTGTGTGCGTCGTGCATATGCTTTGTTATTGAGTGTGTACGTACGTGTTCACTCATTCATGCCAGTTGGTTATATCTTGTGGTAACAGTAAGTTGAAAAATAGGAAGGAAGAAAAATAGAAACAAGCGGAAGGACAGGGAGGTTAGCCAGTTCGTAGACCAGCTGGCTACCATGCGCAGGGGAAGGGGGTAAGGTGAATACAGGATGATAGAAAAGAGCTATTACAATAAATTAAATTCAATTAAATTTTATATAGGATGAATTGCTGCTCATAAACATGACGGCATCCCATTGTGATAGCGGAAAATTGTTATAACTTGCCGCCCGCAGGGATCTCTTCGTCCACTTTTCTTTCTTCACATTTACATTACAATTACTTGTGATAACATTCTCCATACCTTAATTGTAATAACATCCCCCATGCTTTCCTTGGCATCATTGTCTGTTAGTTCTCATTAATATTGTGTTTAACAAAGAAAACGCGCCCTTAAATTGGCACTTCTTTCGTTCGTGCATATGGGTAGTATTGCATGACTGAATTTGCAACAAAAAGGGGGAACTAAAGTCGAAAGCACCGAATCATTGGGCTATTCGCCGCGAGAACGGGCTATAGGTGGCAGCACCGACGCCGCGTTTGTGTGGATAGGCGGTCGGCGGCGCGTATACAAATGTACGCAGCGGCGCTTCGCCGTATGCGGTTTGAGTCGATTGTTGGCGAGTAAAGCGCGTTGACTGCAGCCTAATGGTGATGTATGTGCCCTCCATTGCCACATCAATGCATGCAACCGTCCTAACGTACTTAATAATTGTGAGAGAATTGCAATCTGCCAATCAATGGGGTACTGGCCTTCAGTCACATTCGTGTTTTGCCCTGTGCACGATGTCTTTTCTTGCGTTATTTGCATGTGTTTAAATTGTGTTTTGCCTATACCACATTATAAACTGTGTTGCGCGACTGAGCCACTGAAGTATTTACTTCTTGCTCTAACGGCTACAAAGAAAGAGAACCTGTATTTCTGCGTAATTAGATGAAGTAGAACTTTGTGCACTCTACTTTTCTGTTTAAATGCGTGGCTTCAGGTCTTTTTTAGCGCTTACCATCCTCTGCAGACGCTGTAGTTCATGCTTTGTGGTACGTTTCCAAATTTCCAACACATCGAGATGGTGTCACTAAAATTCTGCATTCACACCTTGACATTTAGTACTTTTTTTCGTTTAGGACGACGCCGAATGAACTATGTGACGTGCTTGAACGAGAAAGCGATACCCACATTGAAATGATTTTGGCGAATGGACGGTACGATGATTAGACCTAGCGTCATACCGACACGGGCGTGTACTCACTTGTTAAGAGTGCATACAAGTCTCGTAAGGCGAAATGCTTATGTATATCGTGTAGGCATACGTAGAAGCATTTGATACTGTGCTAGCACAACGGAAATAAGCTGTAATCTAAGGACGCGCATGACGTAGCCCCCCATGCGAACATGGTGTGGCTAGCAGACGTGGCAAGGAGCCATCCACACCGCAGCATTTCGTCCGCTCGCCGCTAAGTGCCGACTCTGCTCGATCTCGCCGCCAATACGTGCTGTCTGAACAGGAACAAAGGTCTCATACCGGTTGGCGGACGTTTCGATGGTTGGACCAATATTCGTGAAAGGCGCCTAATCATCGTAAACATTTTAGGCTTGCAAGTGCTGGTCATGCATATGTCTGAAGAACATAAATCCACCTATAAAAACATATCGTCTAGACTGCCTGAGGCCCTTATTCCTGTTCAGAAAACGTTTATATGTTATTGTGTTTCCATCCATCGGTTCCCCCACGTACACTACTCACGGATTGAAGCAGGACAATTTAAGGCTAAGTAACGCACATACTTTCTATTCCACCGGCTTCAGTTCGGGTCATACCGGCGTAATTTCGGTTCTAACGCGTAGATCAGAGCCAATAATATCTTTATAGACAGATCCGTCCTGCCATACCGTGTTTATATCGAGCGATTGGTTATTGTAGCGGAAAGCAAGTTGAAAAAGGTAAACGTTCGTCAGGCTGCGCATGGAAACACTGGAGATGCACAAGAACCATAAAGACGAAAAGTCGTGGTAATCCCATATGTGTATCAGATCTCGCACCACTTAGAGAATATCGGCGAGAAATTAGAGGTGACGGTCCTGTATTGCGCTCCCAATAAGCTGTTGAAGTTATGTAAGCAAACCTGTCCTGTGAATAAGAAAGAAGGCTGCAATATTAGGCATAGGAACCCGATGGCTGAGTGTACTAAACACGTGGTCTATGACATACCCATTTCTTGCGGTGCGGCGTACGGTGGGACAAACAGGAAGATGTCTCAACGTGCGTCTGGTAGAACACCGACAAAACACGGAAAAAGGTAGAGGTGGCTTTTTGGTGCAGCATTGTTCTGAGTGCGGCTGCACTCCTATCTTTGGTGACACTACTGTTATCGCTTAAACGGCACGTGAGAAAAAAAAAGGCTGATTATTGAAGCTGCGGCAATGGAAGAAAAAAAAAGGATTAATAAACCTTCAGTAGTGCCATATCCCCCAAGTAGTTATTCTTGCGGGGAGCAAACTGTCATGCACGCATTTTTTAACATTGAGTGAAATAAATGATTACGTGTTATTATTGTCAAAAGAAGTTTTCGACAGCATGTACGCGCGCATGTGCAATTCTGTTGCTTCCCAAGCAACGCTTAGCGGCGCTGCTGCTCTTGACAGGCAGCGCCATCTCTGGCAGAAAAAGAGAAACTGGGGTGTAACAGCGAGCGTTTTCCCTTCTCTCCACCGCGTTGCCGCTCGCTTCTGTGCACGTGCAGAGCTCTCGCGGCGCCTCACAATGTACCGCCTGCAGTGCGGATTCAAAAAGATCTCACAGCTGGACAAGCACTTCCGAAAAGCGAACTTGATAAGAGGAGAAAGGCTCGTCAATCACGTTAACGGTGAAGAGTAGACGATCGACGACAACGACGCCCGACTCAAAGCGAAATGCATTTCCCAAGTAGCGATTACACCGTGTAGGACTTATACCTCGAGGTAAGTCTCATTCTGTCATGTTAAAGATGAATAATGGTCCACATGCACTCCGAAATGAAGCCGTACACGCTATGGATGTTCTGCGATGTGGACTACGAATCATATGATTGTTGTTTTGATATGGCATGCTTAACAGTAGCAGCCGTGTACTTTCGTGAACAAACGTTTGCGGCGTGCGAAAAAAAGAAATTACACGGCCATGGCCCTGTTTCCTGAGAAGGTTAGAGTCAAGTCCTCCGTACCGCTGGAGAATCACCCGCCGATTAAGACGCGAGGCAGCTAGCTGAGCTTTAACCACTGTGAAGCAAGATGAACTGCTCGCCTCGTTTTTTCGGCTCTCGTGTCATGATTGCAGTCTCTTTTTATGATATCGATTTGACAGGCGTATAAAACCTGCTGCGCGAACGCGGCTACAAAATCGCACAAAGTCAGAAGGTGACAGAAGGTTACAATTGCAAAGCATGTATTAAGTGCCAGATGTATTTAGCGGCTTAAATATATATCACACTAATAAAGTGACAAAAACAAAGCAAACCTGCAGAACGATGTCAAAGCTTGCTGAAAATGCACGGACGTCCGTTCCGGCGTGATAAAGCAGCGCCTTCCCGACGCGTGAATTGCCGGCGCCGAACTTCTGACAATGTGCCGAGTTCAGTTGAATTCAACCAACTGCGCAACGCTAATGGTATAGCGCGAGTGTGAACGTTCAACAACGACGGGTAGGTCTCACGAACACGGGGAATCAAAACGCAATGTTGTTTCACCTACAACCGTAACTGCATGGATTTTCACAATGCGAGAAGACAGCGAGTAATTATTACTGTAGTCGCTGCGTGCATGCGCCGCGTTACTTACCGATTCAGGTAGTCGAAGCGAACGAGAGCGATTAACTCAGACAACCAAAATAGAAGGCGAGACAGCGCTGTCAGCTATCCACGCTTGCCGCCTTTATTTCTCGTGCGACACGACCGGGAAACAATACAGTTTCACACGTAAATCGCGCGCCTTGGTGTTGTTTGCACTGTTGTGGCAGCCCACGACACAGCAATACTTCCGACCTCACGTCCACTTCCGTGGGGTCGCTTCTGCCATCGCGGAAATGCACAGCTTCGCACAGCAAGCCTCTCGGTTCACCGTGCCGAGCTGACGGCCCCCCCCCCCCCCGTTCCCCGTACCGACAAAAGAACGCGTGCGCACGTGCGCTACCGCTACCGTGAAAGGGGCCGAGTCGGCCGCGCATAAGCTCCAGAGCTTTCCGACAGAGCCGCAGCGCGGCCGGCGCGGCGCTGTCGTCGCGCCGCAAACTTGAGCTTGGGTTCCCTATACGTGTGTTCCATCGAAATAAAATTCACTTGTAAGGTTTGTCTTTGTGTCTCTTCTTCGTCCGTGTGCCAGAGTGCGCTGCAAGTTCTTATGGATTATTATTACACCAGTCGTTATACTAAAAAAAAAAGAAAAAAAATGATGTCGCGCTTGAATCCGCGAGGATCGTACTTAGGATTTCTTCGCTATAGATTCCGCACCGCAGGCAAATAAAGGTGCAGTGCACATCATTACGTTGGGAACAAGTCTATAAGGCCTTAAACTAGTTGGCCACGGTGGTGTAGCGGTTACGGTGCTCGGCTGCTGACCCGAAGGTCGCGAGTTCATTCCCGGCCGGGGCAGTCGTATTTCGATGGAGGCGAAATGCTAGAGGACCGTACTGTGCGATGTCGGTGCACGTTAAAGAACCCCAGATGGTCGAAATTTCCGGAGCCCCCCACTACGGCATCCCCCATAATCATATCGTCGTTTTGGGATATAAAACCCCAGATATTAATAAAACCTGATATTGCTGCCTGGCACAAAGCTGGCCAACATTTGAAACACAATGTCATGCCTTTCCGAGGGAGCCGAGCTTCCCGCGAAGGTTAGCTACGCACTTCAGCGCAGTGATCTTAGCGTCGCTGACTATGACACGCAACTTCTGTTAACCTTCTAATCCGATGCGCTCAATGCCGCCAGTAGTATTGCGCCGCGAAGCAAAACAGCAAAAAAAAAAAAAATAACAACACGCGGGGCTCATCCCGTGAATATAGTACCGAGGCTGCGGTGTCTACCAGAAAGGCCGGGAAAAAAACTCCGCTTGCGGACTCTTGCCGAGGCAAAGACACAGAGTGCCTGAGTTGTCAGTGGAGTTCGTCTTCTGGAAATGCGGTAACAGGACAGTTAGAAATCATGCAACTCTTCCTATAATCAACTGATTTACGAAATAATATGCTTAAAGCTTACCTGTTTACCATCTTCAACTTAAGGTGTAATCCAGAGTTCGAAGGAACCTCTCGCACAGAACATACGTTTTCCTCACGGTAAACAGGGTTGCCAATGGTGGCTACTTTTCGCCAAATTGGCGAATTAGGGAGGCCCGTGGCGACCTAAAATTATGAATGGCGACATGGCGAAATTTTGGCGATTTTCGGCTTAGGTCTCCACCGAGTTTTGAATCCTAAGCTCAGTGTCTTCCTAACGAATGAGCGGCAACATTCTCAGTATTTTTCTTCGTTTTAGACCCACGAGTAGAATCTGCACATTACGCGTCATTCGGTGTGTCCGTCCTGTAACTCTTGTGTACCTCCTCAATTCATCTAGAGAGATAGTAAAACGTTTATTTGATGTTCTGTGAAAATAAGATCAGTGAGTGGGATCCTTAGTTCGGGATGCCATCTAGATGCAGGAGGTACTGGAACGTCCCCCAGCGACATTCTAGCAAAATGTAAGTCAGCGGACTGCCTTGCAAACCGCTAGGGGGCAATGATTGACTATAGGTTTATGGCTTTAGGTGCTTTAAGCATATCTGAAGTTTCGCATCTGAAGGGGCAAGACGACGGGTTGGCCGCGTGTTCCGACCATTTGTTCTCTCAAAGCTTCAACTGCTCTGAATAGCTTGGCGACTTATTCACTGTTGCAGTACCCCCAGTTCAGCTCGCAAAGACTCTTTGGAATAGCGAAGTGAGGCGGATACGTGGCTATTTCTGCAATACAAATTATTTATTGAGGCATTTTTCACTGTTCTCGGTGAGCGTGTGCAATAAAAACAATTGCTATATAACATTTTACATTGTTATACAGCAATAACGCATCGGATTGACGCGTGTAGATATAAGTAACTATAAGAAAGGGTCGGTGATGTCCGGTATCCTATTAGTTCACACTGAAAAGGTGCAAGACTCACTAATGATCGGTTCCTGTAAGAAGTCTGACGTGTTACCTTCAATAAACCTTTTAATCCTTTTAATTCATATAAGGGTACGTAAAGCTGTCTACAAAAAATGCTTTCACGGTTTTCGCCCAAGGTTTATACCACACTTTTAGCTTTGAAACGAGAGGACAGGGATGAAAGGATATCATGAGCGTTTCGTTCATTCACCCTTGCGCCACCACGCACATCTTGCGGCTAGTCGGAGAAGCAGCGCCATGCACTCCCATGGTGAAGCGGGCGATACGACTGGCATCGAGAAACGTCAATATAATTTAAGGGTCTTGGATGGTACTGTATTCTACGAGGCTATACGTGAGTGGAAATTTTTATTACTGGGTATGCCGCACATATCTAGAATGGCTACTTTTTTGGCGAAATTTGTAAAAAAATGGCGACTTTTGGCGACTTTTTGCTCGTCGTTTGGCGACATTTACTCGAAAGTCAGTGGCAACCCTGCTCCTGGCATTTCGCATGACGGAGACGGCCAGCGCGTTTACTTTCCGCTTGAGCCGCGATCGTCGCTGGCTGGTCGCACACTTGCACTCGCACATAGAACACACGACGCGTGGGGCGATGCTATCGCCCTGGGGCTTTATACGGAACTTCACGGCGACGGCAAGAGTACGCCTGATGTGTTCATACAATTGCTATCGTAATAAAAGAAAGGCAGTTACCAAGCTGTATGTATTAAGATATGATTTGAAGTTTCTTTTAAAGGGACACTAAATTGTAAGCAGTGAATTGTTCACCATAAGGAACACATGCGGGTAAATTACACATGTGGAACACCAAAAAAGCCGCGCTAATTTTGAGTAGAGTCACGGTATTATCGAAAAAGAAGACAAAAAAGAAAGGATAAAAACAATAGTGAACATTTAGATTACACGACATGGCTGAATCGATTTGGAAAGCACCTGCCCAGGGTATCACTTGTTAGTATAGGGCAGTGCGAATATTCGAGGGTTCAAATACAAATTAAATAATATTTGTTACTCGAATTCCTATGACGTAGTGATGCGATTTGTTTTGATGTTATGCGATGCTCTTACTATACGTATACTGAAACGGCCGCGATAGAGCAAACTAAACGCTGCGCCGTTTGCTTGTCAGGAGGGCAAACGGCGCAGCGTTAGTTACATTGCGTTATCGTTGCCGTTTCAGTATACATAACGTGCCGCACTACCACTCGTTCACTATGCGGGGCCACTTCTGAAGAAAGACAGTGACCCATGTGACTGGTGGCGGACTGTAGGCACCTTCAGATACCCCAGTCTGGCAAAGCTTTGCCCCATGTACCTCCCTATACCAGCCACTGCTGTTCCATGCGAGCGTGCCTTTGCAGTAGGAAAGGGGGGGGGGGTTGTCTCTGTTAGAAGGGAGCGCCTGCTGCCTGATCATATGGAGCATCTCATATTTCTTTATGATAACAATCTAGTCATTACTTTCATTGTGCCGTGATATTTGCTTGTGTTGTGATGTGCATTGTGCTAGCCTGGACATTGTGTTCTGGAGATAGCAGTGTATGTTGTGTTGCCAGTCAGGCTGTTAATGTTTTTTTTTTTTCAAATAGCTACATGTTAAATAAAATATCGTTACTGTGGAGGCATTTTTCCTTTGATATTCGATATTCGATTTGATATTCGAAGGTGGATATTCGTATTCGATTCGTATTCGAAAAATTTGATATTCGCACACCCCTAGTTACATTACATTCAATTGGTAGTTGCGAGAAGCGCCAATCAGAATCAACTTGGGGAAAAATGCTGCGGGGCCTCAACTTCGTTTTATCCCACATTTTCAGTCACATTTACGTAAGAGGGAGCAGCGCTTTGCTCTGCCGCGTGCATTATCACTCAAACTGAACCAATTTTAACACAGCCATGCCTATTCTGGCACACACGACCACTGATATCTAGAAACACGCCACTGAACTTTTGTGGCGATTTTCCTTAATTTTCAATGATGGGCTGTTGCGTTTGTAATTAAGGAATAATTGAATTACATTCATTGAATTATGCATGTATTGTATTGGCTTCTGATCGCAAATGATGTCCAGCCTTGATGTTCATGCATCTGTAGCGACGTTATTCGAGAAAGTTCTGTAGGTGCGCTTTTATTATCTTTTTTTTTTTAAAGAAAGAAGCTACATAATGCCACCAAGCCTTCGAGTTAAAGTATCTGTGCTAAATTATTTATTTCGGTCGTGAAGCGCGGGGTATCGCATGTTTAGGGGAAACACTTCATGATTATTCTAACAGGGTAAACGTTCGGAATTTTTGTCCATATTTTATTGATGAAAAAAACGATCGTTGCTGTGACGCGTTAGGGCGATATTCATCAAAATATTTAGCCCGCATGGCCTCACGGAAGTTGGATTTCGTAAATAAGCACCTGAATACTAAATAAGTGTTTATCTCACGAGATCGCCGTACATCAGAGTTCCCTCTCAATTCAACACGTGGCAACAGTGGTCTCCTCATACTGGAGGGAGGGGACAATCCAGTTACCTAACTGTATAATGATACACTGAAAAATGCGAGCTTTATCAGTCAGTTTGGCACTCGTGAATTATTTCGGCATATTGTTCTAGGTTCCATCCTTATAGAACTCATTTGAAATGGCAACGGAAATGCCGAGTTTGATCAGTGGCGTGCTGAAATAATTCCAGAAAATTCGTCGTGAAATGGCACCAATAACCTCAGACCACAATAACCTCAGACCACTCACTATCTTTTTTAGCATGTCATAACTTGAATGCATTAATTTGTCTTAAAGCTGAACAATGCGGTGTATGGAACTCCTCGCTGAGTGCTTCGCATTAGAGCGATTTCCACAGCGTGTGGGATATGCCGATTTTTATTTCTAGTCTACGTTTCAGAACGAAGCTGTCTTCGTCTACCCTGTGCGGTTGTCGCGATCGTAGTAGTAGTAGGTGTCACGCTGGTCACGTGACGAGAATGGAGGTGAATAAATAATAATAATAATTGTTGGGGTTTAACTTCCCAAAAGCACGATATGACTCTGAGGGACGCCGTAGTGGAGGGCTCCGAAATTTCGACCTTTTGATGTTCCTTAACGCGCACCTCAATCTAAGTATACGGGCCTCAAGCATTATCGCCTCCATCCAAAATGCGGCCACCGCGGCCAGGATTGGATCCCGCGACCTTCGGGTCAGCACTCGAGCGTCACTAGACCACCGTGGCGGGTGAAGTGAATAAAGAAATAAGTACAACGGAATGTTGATGATGCTCGAAATGATGATGATGATGATGATGATGATGATAAATGATGATAATGACGCTGCTTGCGTTCCTGTGCAGTCATGATAAAATACGTGTTTTACACTCTAAAAACTGAAACTCCTGCAGTGGGAGTTAAAGAGTTGTGTTACTCCCGCAGATCTTATTATACTCTCTTACAGGGAGGCGCTTTACTCTCTTTTGCCAGGAGGAGTGAGAATGCCTTTCACTGCTCCTGGCGAGACAGAGTAAAGTGCCTGTTCCACTCCTGCATCCCACGAGAGAGTGAAAGGTTGTTTTACTTTCTTGTCATATAAGAGCTTGTTTGAGAGCTTGTTTTAGTCTTGCACCTCTCCAAATATAAGGAGCTGTAAAGAAAAGTTCGTGCAGTCTAATATATTTGGCAGTAGCTCAATCGATGAAGTGACGGCGATACATTCCTCGTCAACTTATCGCGACGAAAACCGCTGACATGCACAAAGAATCCGCGATCATACATGCACGCGATTATGTTCACACTACGCACACTCTGAGCCAGGTACTATAGTTATACACTGACTAGAGGCGACGCGCCGCAGCGTACGCAATAGCCCGACAAAAAAAAAGAAAAAAAGGGGAGGGAGACTCTTATGTTTTGCCTTTCAAATGCGACAGCGATATTCGTACACACGCATATTCGTACATCGCCTTCTCAATCGCTAGCTTGCCTTCGCTTCTCGATGGTCTTCTCGCAAGGAAAGCCAAAGTGCAAACGCCCTCGAATTTTCGCTCTCGACCAAAGCTGCTTTTTTGCTCAGAACCAATGACGCCGACGCCGCCGACATTGGAATTCCTGTGAAACGAGCTCTTTGACGCTGTCGCATTAACAACAAAAATATAAAAATATAAACGCGACTTTCTTCAAGCGGCCGCTAAACGGGAGGGCTGTTACATGCGCCCCCAAGTGAGAAACACGATAACGCAAACTTGCGACGCATGCGCAAGCGAGGAAAGAAAAAAAAAACGCACGCACACACACACACACACACACACACACACACACACACACACACACACACACACACACACACACACACACACACACACACACACACACACACACACACACACACACACAAACACACCAGGAGAGGAGAAGCGTGCGCGCTAAAGTCGAAGTCTCGCCATCGCCCCGGTCGCCCGTGGCTGCCTTCGCCATTTTCTTCCGTTGCCCGGTCATCGAAGATTCCTGATTGCTCAGCTGTGTCGGCAGTGCGTGCCCGTGTGTGCGCGACTGTTATCTCGACGCTGGACGTGAACGGCATTTAGCGACGGCAGTGCAACATCCTGTACTGTGAGCGTGTTGGTTTCATGATGGTCTGGAGACTCAAGCGAGCTTGCGCCTTTGTGTATGCGTGTTCGGCCAGCACCTGGTTCGGCACAGTCGGATATGCGAACGGTAAGTGGTGCTTCTTTGTTCTCAGTTTCGCGTCGCTCACGTGTGTAGTGTTGCACAGTGTGTCGCGTGGAAACTACAATAAAAAGCAGAATAGAAAAGCATTAGGCGCACATACGTGGGATGCCTGATGCGCGTTTAAAAAAAATTACACCATCTCCCGCTAAAGGGCACCATGAGGCGATGCGAAGCCGGAGCACTTGCACGATCGCGTTCCGTTGGCGTTCGCTGGGCATGCTACCGACCTCGCGTCGTGGAACGCGAAGAGGAACACTACGCGCGTCGTGTCTTCCCTCTAGCCTGGCCGTTAATTCTCACAGGGCGTGCGGGGAACGTCGACAGGCGCCCTAGAGAGAGGCAGCGTAGGAGATGAGAGAGAGGGGGAGGGGGCGCGAATGCGCTGGCTCTCAACACGGCGCTGCGCAGGAGAGAATTTCGACATGTCGAGCCCGCATTTCAGAGGAGCCAACCGAGGCAAGCACTGCGCAAGCAACGCGCGCAGCGCACTGTCATTTGAAGGAGAGGAGACTAGAGAAGGAGAGTAGCGTATTCGCCGTGAGAGCAGAAGCGAGAACGCAGGAGAAACGCAAGCAGGTGCTGGTAGAGAAGTGGAGAGAGTAACGCGCAGCTGTTGGAGAGAGGGAAGGAGGAGAGTCGCGCATGCGTAGTGTGAGTGCGGACCACAACGCTGCGTGCGGATGATCACGCCGCCTTACATACCCCCGAGCAAGAGATACTTCGCATCTAAAAGCTTTTGTCAAGGCACTGGCTTCGTACGGCCACTGTATCGAAGAGCAAGCACGCCTCAATAAAGACAATTTGTGCTATATAATTTCTTTGCTTTCCATAAAACGTGAATGCGGCAGCGTGCTTTCAGAAAATATACACAAGCGAGAGGCCGCGGTTATCACTCCGTCATGCGTTCTTCATTTGATTCAGTTGTAGTTGTCAGCCTCGGTGGTACGATGGTTGCGGTGCTCGGCTGCCGACCCGAAAGTCGTGGCTTCGATCTCGGCCGCGGCGGTAGCATTTCGATGGATGCGAAATGCTGAACGCCCGTGTACTCTGCTCCCCTCTAACCCCCCCCCCCCCCCCCCCGTGGCTAAACTCCCTAATATTAGTAAGTGGGAATACTTTTCGATAACAATTTTTCATTGCGCACTTTGTTCGTCTCTAAGAAAAAAAAAAGAAACACCATACCATAGCGTAATTACGTCATTAGGTTGGACTAGAGGGAATAAATTATGCTGCAGAAATATGATTATAGACATATTATGTGACAGTTGTCTGCTAAGTGACAGCGTGTATGGTGAAGAACATGCATTTTACGATATTGTCACTTAATTAGTGACATACTTGTGACATAATTAGTGACATCTTGAACTTTCCTGGATTTCATGTGAATATTCACATCCAGTTGAAGATATGTGAGCTGTGCCAGACTTGTTCAGTCACATCAGTGCAAGGCAGCTCAATGCAATCCTGATGGCAGAGGGGAAATCATTAAAAAAATGTGACTCACATAAGACTAATATGAAGCTTTGAAGCAAGGCTAAGCAGACATTAAACATTATCACATTAAAAAAAAACTAATGTTCAGCGAGAACGGAACACCTTTCGTCCTTTCTTATGGTTTACTTCTGTATGTCATATGTAAGCTTCCTGCCTTCATGCTTCCTGATGAATGTAAATGTAGAGTTTAGTGCAGCACCAGAAGCAGTAGACAATGGCACGCAGGTCACCAGATGACTTTATCGCAAATTCTCAAAGAATGTGCTCTTGTGCACCTGCTCCATGCTGTATCATGCTTTGTTTTGAGATCTTTCATTAGCATGATACACGTCAAACAACTTAATTTATCAGAAACTCAACTGCTGTGTTTTTGACGAAATGGTAGGTGTGGACTGAGCCTGAAACTGCAAGTATTTGCTTTCTGGTCGCACACAGGCAGTGCAATTTTGGTTGGCTGAAGTGTGAAGGTTATGAATGTTTGTGAAGTTGGCAACACTACACTACTGAACTTGATGTGTATATTTGTAAACGGTGCAAGACCTAAAATGAAGGAAGGAAAGAAAGAAATAGATGGGAAGACAGGCAGGTTAGCCAGTTCTTAAACTGGCTGGTCATGCTGTGCAAAGGAAGAGGGTACGAGGAATAAAGGATAATACAGAAGAAACTTTACAGAAAAAAAACAAAACAGGAAAGAAAAGTATGACGCTTTTTAAAGTCTGTCTCTGAGGTCACTTTTGCGTAAGAAGCACAGCAACGCTTTCAATGCTAACATCAAACGGTAGCAGCAATGACAAAAATCGAACAGCTGTGGAATCTGTTTTCCCAGAGAGAGAGAGAGAAATAAACGTTTATTTGTGAAACAGTGTTCCGAGCGATGCTCGGTATCACCCTAAGGTGGGAGGGCTCCCTAGTCCAGGAACCCTCTGAGTAAAAAAAAAAAAAACGCTTTATCCACACTGCCAGTTTTGTATTATGTACTGAATTAGTTTTCGGTGTTCCAGTGCGTTAGGATAATAAATTTAGAGTTAAAAGATTGTTTCTGCCTGGACGTCGAACTGAATTTATGCCAGTTATCTGAATTAGGTATTGATGTGCTTTACAGCTGTTTAGTGCAACATGAAATAGTGAGTCACTTGAAAAAATCTGTACAATTTTTTTTACTTTGCAGATGGTGCTCAAGATGGCACATGCAACGCTATGCAGCTGTGGACACCAGCAGCTTATTAAGAACTCTTGAAGCTCATCTGGATGCTTCACAGAACCTGGGTTGGTAGCAACAATCTCGTTAGAAGAGTGTGATCAAATAGAATCCATTTCTGAATTGTGCAATAAATACCAGGGTGTAATGAAGGAAGTCACTGATACATTGGAAACCTTGAGAGTACCACTATTTTGAGTCCAATTTCAGGGTAGCTCTTATCTAAGTCATCCGATACAGTGTGCATAATTTGCACCTGCACTGTGTCACACCTATAACACTATATTGAATTTACAGTGGAGTGCCTCGATAATAGACACCTATAGCATGAAAATGACTGTATTGTGAGGGGTTCATAGTGTTCCTGGCGAAATGGTCAGTACTTGTATAATGGCAGTGCTAAGAAGACAAGGACAAGAAAGTGCACAACACGAGAGCTCACTCACAACTGAAAGCTTTATTGTTTCAGCAGAAAATATATACCTAAACTCGAACGTCGCCTATTACCCGCCAACTAGCTCGCCTTTCCTTTTTGCATCAAACGTTCAGTATTGTGCTGCATTACCTTAACGATGAAGTGGCATGTAGTACATCGAAGTACATTGAAGCTCACCGGCGCAATGTTATTATGGTGTTAAACTTTATTTTTGTGTTCGGTAGTTGCAAAACCGTTCACAAATCTACGACACAAATGTTAGTCCTGTTGTGACTGCTTTAAATGAGGCTTTAGCCCTGAACTATGAAATTTAGGTGCAAGTTTTCATTCACAGTCCGACATATTTTTGGCTATCGTGCTTATTCAAAAGCTTGTCTTAAGAAAGTCAATTTGAAAGGTAATGCACTGCCTCCTTGCTCCGAATTCTATCTTGTAATCACAAGGTTGAACCAGCTTGTGGCAAGTTTCTTAACTTTCCAAATAAGTAAATGTGCTGAACAGAGGTGAACAGTACAAAGGATGGGCTGCATGCACCTCGTGATTTAACTTATCAGTGTCAGGAAATTTTTTTACATTCATTTACACTTGATAGTTAATATTAATTGCATGTCTAGTTTGTGTTGGCTAGGGGACATTTAAGCTAATAGCAAGCAGTAAGCAGCATACAAAATTTTCAGTGCGCACGCATTTCATATTTGGCAGAAGCAGGATGGTGCAGTGCTTATAGGCAGGTGCTATCTAAACCGCTGGTTTTGTCAGAAGTGCAGTGAGAAAAACAACGTCTAGATCTTGCTTTGGCATAAGCTAAGTTTTATATTGAAATGTAAATTAAAGAATCGAGGCTGTCCACTGTGGCATGCCTCATAAGTATGTGTTTATATTTTGTCCCATCTAGCCTAGAACTTTAAATAATTTATTTGGGAGAACTTGCACTAACTTTTGAGGATAAATGAATTATTTTTGTCATAGGAGTTGCCTCCACGAAAGAACAAGCAACGCTGCACGCTAGCTATTGTACCTTGTTCTTTTGCTAGGTGTATAAAAACATGGCAGCAAAACATGGACGAGCCCCGTCTTTCTGTATCATAATGCTGCGTCTTTCTAGATATTACAAGAATGAAAGTGTGCTGCACACTTATTGCATATCCTACAAGAAAATACTTGGCAGCTTCTTAATTTTGTATTTTTCTGTTTTTTCGGAAAAGTCTGCAGTAAGAGAAGACAAGTGGGTATTTTGTATGGATGCAGAAAGCTTAATGGACTTCTTTGCTTGATATCTTTTTCAGGAAGACTGAACACTTTTGGCAAAGCAGCAACAGTTCTGGCCCACCTGTTTGTCTACAAGACGGTCTCTTCGGTGAACACTCCTGTGCCTTACAGTATACTATACTGATGATCTTGTACATCTCTCAGTATTTAGGATTGTCAGCACTTGGACTGCTGCACGTGTTATGCACGGTGCTGAGTCCAAACTCTCCAATAACAGTGTGCATTTGAAAATTTTACATGCCTTGAAAAGATGCTGAATGTAAACTCATTTAATTTACTAATCATGGTTCTTGACTGTTTTACAGCCGTTATTTATTCCCTGTTCAATTTTTATTCAACCTCATGGCATGTCCAGTCCTTGGCTCTAATGTGCAAAGCCACCACCAGTATTGATGGGCAATTTTTAATTCAAAGCATGTTATTGCCTAACTCCGAGGTAACTTTTTCTGTCACGGTATTCGCGGATTCATTTTCAATGTGGCACTTCTGCATGAGCCATAAATTGAGCTGTTGAAGGTGACGAGGAACCAATTTTCCGGTCGCATTTGATGGCACTAGCTGTCATGTAAATATTGTAACCATTGGTCTACTACTTATGCATAATAATACGGGTGAATAGAGTTGTGAAATAAGGCCATGTTCCCAAGCTTTACTTTATAAATTTACATTATTTCTTAAAAATATGTGAATAAAGGCGACTGTGCTTGGTCGGTGGATCTATTGTCGACAACACAGGTCTTTATAACAAAAAAGTGAACTGCACAATCACGTGTAACATGTTTTCATGCCTGAGGGCAAACTAATGCAATATAAAGAAAAAAGGTACACCGACATGCTTATTGCACAGTCACATTTCTCAAAAGTGTTGTAAGCCTTTATTGACTTATCGAGTTGCCTTCATGTGTAAGCAGACACCAAGTTCTCTGTGCACCGGGGGGGGGGGGGGGGGCGGGGGGGCATAAGCAGAAATTTTTTTCGGGGGCGGGGCACCTCCTTGATTTGAAGTGGGGGCCGGGCAGGCAGTTGTGGTCAAGTGTCATTTTGGGCTCTGCAAGCCATAGCAAAAAAAAAATTATTTTCCGGGAGGGGGCGGGGGGCGGCCCGGTGCGCCCCCCTGCCTACGCCACTGCTGTGCATGCCATCTGTTTGGATTGTACTTTCGTACTGGCATTGCGAAGTGTATATGTCGTGCTTTGTGATGAATTTTTGAACTATACTTTCATATTATTTTACTGCTGTGAATTAGTGCTCAGGTTGCATTGTGTATGGTATGTTGTTTCATCTGTTCAATAATGAGCATAGGTTCTGTGGTAGATTAAAATGTATGTTTTTACATTGACATTGTGGACCTTATTGTTTTGATTCCAATAAAATACTACAACCAGCATTTATTGTATCATTTGAAGTTTAAGAATATGTAATGCATTCAAACAAAAAAGTCCTTGTACATGTAAACGAAATTGTTCCTGAAGGCTCTCTCATATAGGTCAGTGGTTCTCAGCCATGAATGTTTCGTGGACCCCTTGTGGACTGGTGGAAGTGATGAGGGACCCTTGCAGTGAGAGATAAGGGGGAAGGGGTTATAAATTACCACAACATGCAGCGTGAAATAGGTGCCCTGTGTTTCTCCGTGGCAAAGAATGGTCAGTGTCAGGCCAGTTCGATCTCAACAGCTTGTGAATAAGTTGTGCGGTCTACCGCCACATTTCAGCTGCTTCTTGCTACGCTTTCTCTTCAAATATGCAAGCCTGGAAAAGCACATGTCGTAGAAAATTGCAGTGAAAGCTGTACACCCATCTCATGGGGAAGGGAAAGGATAAGTCAGCTCCGCCGCAACGGAATACCGTTATGCAGTGAAACGTACAAAAAAAAATCAGAAGGGGCCGCTTTTATTGGACATATTGTATCTTCAAAAAAGGCGTATTTTGCTTTTTGTTCAATGATGTGTTTCGCGGAACTCCAGAAATGGCTTCGCTGACCCCTGTTGCGACCGGGGTTTTAGATCCGTCCCGCCTCTGCAACCAGTTATTGCGACGTTAGGGCTGCGTCGTACCCGGACTCCGTTTGGTAGCGTGGCAGAGTCTCCGGGTTGAGGAACTGATGCTAGCGTTAAGATGTTTAATAGACGGCACTCAACGACAATCTGTAATGGCGACAGTCACGGCAAGGCACGAACTCTCTGCGCTAGTGGCATCCTTTCACACGAAACCAAAGAGGACGACCCACTAGAAGGCGCTGGAGAGGGCAACCCATTACTATGTTCCAAGGCTTCTCTACAATTACCCCGGGTACGAAAAGGGAGCCGCCCGGCGACCTAACAGCTCGTCACTATGAGCGGGTCATAGTAGGCCTTGAGGCGCTCCACGTTGACAATGTCGCGCTCTCGACGGCGCATCTCGGAAGATGGTTCGATGGGTTCGATCAGGTAGTTGACCGGGGATGTGCGCTCGACGACACGGGCCTTCGTACTTCGGCAGCAGTTTTGACGAGAGCCCACTTGTAGTGGTAGGGATGGAGAGCCATACGAGCGCTCCAGGGAGGAACGTGGGCGCAGAAGTGGTGCCATCACGAATGCTGTTCTGCCGCTCTTGTTCATGCGTCGTAAACGTCTTGGCAAGCTCGCGACACTCTTCAGCAAGCCTGGCTGTGTCAGAAATAGGCGCACACTCCGATGGATCCGGCTTGTAAGGAAGTATCGTGTCGATGGTGTGCGACGGGTGCCTTCCGTAAAGTAAGAAGATGGGTGAAAACCAGTAGTGCTCTGAAGGGCGGTGTTATAGGCGTAGGTGACGAAGGGCAGAATGGCATCCCAATTTGTGTGATCGGCGGCGACGTACATTGAGAGCATGTCGCCGAGCGTGCGGTTAAAGCGTTCGGTTAGGCCATTCGTCTGCGGGTGGTAAGCAGTAGTTTGGCGGTGAACAGCATGGCACTCTTTCAGAATGGCTTCGACGACTTCCGACAGGAAGACACGGCCTCCATCGCTGAGAAGCTTCTGTGGTGGATCGTGACGCAGCATAAATCGGTGTAGCAGGAAGGAGGCAACATCACACGCTGTAGCCGCTGGAAGGGCGGCGGTTTCGGCGTATTGCGTTAGATGGTCAACAGCGACGATGGCCCAGCGGTTGCCAGCCGACGTCAGAGGAAGTAGTCCATACAAATCGATGCCCACGCGCCCAAACGGACGGTTAGGGCAAGTTGATGGTTGTAGACAGGCTGGCGACACGTGCGTTGAAAGTTTTCGGCGTTGGCAATCGAGGCAAGAGTAAACGAACTTCTGCACGTAGCGGTACATCCCTCGCCAGAAGTATCGTTGTCGAATGCGGTGGTAAGTTTTGGATACCCCAGAGTGCGCGCATTGCGGATCTGAGTGGAAGGACTCGCATATTTCAGAACGCAGACTGCGGCGTATCACTAGTAGCCACTGGCAGCTGTCAGCATTGTAATTGCGCCGGTGCAGTAGGTCGTCACGAATTGCAAAATGGTGCGCTTGACGACGCAACACGCGAGTGGATGGTGTTGCTACGGATCAGTGAGCAGGTCGATCAGCGAGGCGATCCATTTATCCTTGCGCTGTTCGGTAACGATGGTGTGAACGTCAATGGAGGAAACAGCAATGTAAGATACTGAGCAGGGTGCATTGTCGTCAGGCAGGGCTGGGCAAAGATACTTTGAAATTGTATCGCGATACGATACAAGATACTCGGGCAAGAAGTATTTCAGATACAGATACAAGATACTCGCGGAGTAATTGTATCCGATACGATACTTCCCAATTGTATCTTAAGATACTTCGATACATTTGCAAATTTGCTGTTATAGATCTATATAATGAAGCAGCAAAGGCCTATGTAGAAATGTGTTTACTTGAAAATTTCTCAACTGCGACCAGCTTTGTTTAACAAAATACCTGTTTGTATCACAAGATACGAACTTTCTTGCTCAAGACGTACTAGTTTCATTTCTAAACGACTTATTGGAATTTGTTTGGCTGCTTAACATGAGAGCTCTTGAACTGCTGCGCTGTTAGTTGTTCTTGCGTGACACTTCTGTAGTTTATTGGTGTCGCTGCCCTACTTGGCGACCAGCTAGCTGGTTACCATCTACTTGCAAGTGCCTCCGCACGATGGCGCAAATGCCGCTGTGCAGTCTTACCTTGTCCGCAAGGGTATTGTTTTCGTAATACCGCCTACACCGACAGGTGTACAGCGGCAACAACGTTGGTAGGATATTGTTTGTGACGTGTCGCGTAAAGACGATGAACTACATAGTCGGCGCTCACAATTACTTGAGGACATAAAACTGCAGTGATTTTTCATATTTTATTTATCTTCTGGCGTAAAGCGTTCGTTAGCAACATATTCACTCACGTGCAATCTTTTACCATTTGTTCTCTTAGAGAACCTGAGCCGCCAGGAAACGTCTCAGACGTATTCTAGCGGTACAAAACGCCGCAGGTTATCATTGCTATTCACACTATTGCCACTTCTAGCTCTGCTTACCTGCAGATCTGTAACAATAAGAATACTTTAAGGTGACCTAAAAAAAGGAAAACGAATATATCTAAGTCAAATAGTAAGGTGGTTCCGTAAAACATAATCGAATAAGTATACAGGGTGTTTCACGTAAGTAGAACCCAATATTCAAAAAACAAGTGGTTAACCACCGCTGAATGAAACCAAATGTATTTGGTTTGCCGTCATGTGGCACTCGTTATGGTATGTCTTGTACTAAGCTTAACTGGTTAATTAAATAAGGTCAATTATGCGACATTGCGACATTTTTAATATTCACTTCAAGGCCAACTGCGCTTCGACACATCGTAGAGCGAATTTAAAAACGACCGACCCAATTTTTTTTTGGCAGCGTACATGCTGCATGGTGAATATTTTCGGGCTTTTAGAGAAAGCCCGCGAAATATGAAATAAAACCACGTTCGCAGACAGTTAAAAAATAAGAATAAAGCAGAGAACGTATTTTAGCAGCAGGTTACAAAAGACATATTACAATAAAGAGACGGGCGAAAAACTATGTAAAGGACTAGGTAATGTATGGGATGCAAACGGAAGGCAGCAAAGAAAGCATTTGTGCTAACAATCAAATTATCATTAAAATAACTTCTAGAATAATTTAGCAGAAAGAACAAAGATACAGTGCGTCAAAATATTTCCTGTTACGTAAATGCTTGTTCTATTGCATCTAACGTCAGCACCGATAGTGGGACGGTTGTTAGAATCTCCTTTGCATGTAAGTTGATCTGATCGTACCATGTAAGTCAAGCGTACATCCACAAGGTCTTTCAAATCGCTGATGCGTGAAAGGCGCGACACGCAAAGCAGTCCCATTCTTGCATTCTTGAGATATTGCAACGAAGCATCACGCAAGACAAACTTCGATAGCGATAGTATAGCGGCATCAGAATTTGTGCAAAAGACACTGCACGCATTGGAGTACACAGCAGAGGGCAGGGTCTATGAACAAGTGTCATGACATCAACACAACTAAAATAAAAGAAAACATATAGAAAAAAAGGTAGGCTGCGTGGAGACGTTCGCGCTTATTTTTGTCGCGATGGCTCGAGCGCCGTCACGTGACTCTGCTCCACCAATAGGAACGCTCAAACATCATCGCCTGTGCTCGCTGGAGCGCTCTGGCGGAAATATAGAAGGATGTTACTGACGTCAGTTTCATTCAGGTGGCTTAGTGGCAGCAGTATCAGCTTGAGAACCGGCATTCCGGTCGACGTTTATTTTTTCGCGCGGTGGTGTTTCTATAGCAGTATCTTGTATCTTAAGATACACGATACATTATTGAATGTATCGGAAATACAGATACAGATACTCGTTTTGCAAGACGTATCGCGATACAGATACAAGATACCCAAAGAGTATCTAAGATAGTATCCAAGATATATGTATCTTCGATACTGCCCAGCACTGTCGTCAGGCAAGGGGGAGCGCGAGAGGGCGCCGGCGTCAGCATGCTGGCGTCCGTTGCGGTACAGCACGCGGATGTCGTAGTCTTGCAGGCGAAGTGCCCAGCAGGCGAGACAGCCTGAGGGATCCTTCAATGACGACAGCCAGTATAGTGCATGATGGTCGGTGACGACATGACCATACAAATAAGGTCGGAACTTTGTAAGGGCCCAGATGATCGCCAGGCACTCTTTTTCCGTGACGGTGTAGTTGGTCTCGGCTCGAGTAAGCGTACGGCTTGCGTATGCCACGACATATTCGGGGAACCCTGGTTTGCGCTGCGCAAGGACAGCGCCGAGGCCTACACCGCTCGCGTCCGTGTACCTTCGTTGGGGCCGTAGGGTCATAGTGGCGTAGTATGGGAGGAGACGTCAACAAACGACAGAGCTTTGCGAATGCGTCGTCACACTCGGACGACCACGAACTTAGGGGTCCGTTACCTCCAAGGAGCTTCGTCAGCGGCGATATGATCGTGGCAAAGTTTCGTATGAAGCGTCGAAAGTACGAACACAGTCCTACGAAACTGCGCAGTTCTTTGACGGACGTAGGTTTGGGAAATTCGGCCACGGCCCGAAGCTTGGCCGGATCGGGAAGGATTCCGTCCTTGGACACGACGTAGCCGAGGATTGTAAGCTGCCGTGCCGCAAATCGGCGCTTGTTCGGATTCTGTTGGAGGCCGGCGTTGCTCAAACGTGTCAAAACATACCGCAGACGTTGCAGATGCGTGGAGAAGTCCGGAGCGAAGACGACGACGTCGTCTAGGTAAAACAGGCACGTGTGTCATTTCAAGTTGCACAGAACAGTGTCCATCATGCGCTCGAAGGTCGCGGGCGCATTACACAGACCGAACGGCATGACGTTGAACTCGTACAAGCCATCCGGCGTGACAACGGCTGTCATCGGTCGAGCGTCATCAGCCATGGGTACTTGCCAGTACCCCGAGAGCAAATCGAGAGATGAAAAGAATTCTGCTCCTTTGAGGCTGTCAATCGCGTCGTCGATTCGCGGCAGTGGATAAACATCCTTGCGGGTGATCTTGTTGAGCCGTCGGAAGTCCACAAAGAAGCGCACAGAACCGTCCTTCTTCGCAACGAGAACAGGAGACGCCCATGGGCTGTCGGAGGACCGAATTACATCGCGTGCAAGCATATTGTCCACTTGCTCATTAATTACCCGGCGTTCTGTGGGAGACACGCGATATGCACGTTGCCGTAGTGGTGGTTGGGCGCCAGTGTCGATGCTTTGCGTAAGAGTGGACGTGCGGCCGAGGGCTGTTTGCCGACATCGAAAGAATGACGAAATTGATCCAACAAGCACTGAAGCTGGGAACGCTGGACCGACGTAAGGTTGTCAGCAATGGAGGGACGAAATACATCAGTGGGTGACGAATCAGACGTGGAAACAGCACTGATGGTACGGGAACTGGTACAGTGCGAGTCATCGGGTGCGTCCAGAACTTGTGCGTCTTCAACGGGTTCCACTTTGCCGAGACATTCCCCTCGAACCAACGTAACAATGCACGGGGATGGGTTGATAACAAAAATAGCGGTGCTGCCCTGAGTGACTCGCACGGTCTAGAAAGGTACCAGCAACCCTTTCCTAGTGCAGACGCGGGCAGATGGCGAAAGGAGTGCAATGGTCCGGCGCAGTAGACCGACACAGCCGTTGATGAGTTTGGAGGCACTTTCGTATCGTCTTCGACGAGGATCTTGCTCACTGCCGATGGACTGTCTGTCGGCGTCAAATGTGAGAACGGTGAGAGTTCGATTTCGGCTGGTGCGCAACGAATTACGGCGTCGTGGCGGGAGAGAAAATCCCATCCCAGGATGACGTCGTGAGAGCATGCCGCAATTATGATAAACTCGTCGTCGTACAGAACGTCCTGAATGACGACGCGAGCAGTGCATACTGCTGTAGGATGAATACTCTGGGAGCTCGCGGTGTGGAGGGACATCCCAGAAAGTGGCGTCATCACTTTTCGAAGTAAGCGGCAAAGTTTTGCCTCCATAACGGATACAGCGGCTCCAGTATCGATAAAGGCCGATGCGCCAACACCGTCCACAAACACGTCGATTACATTCTATGGACTTCGCTGAGGGCTTTCACAGTTCGATAGCGTCGCAGCCCTTGCCTCCTGGACTGCGACGATTAGTTTTCCTGCTCTCGTGCGACCGAACGTGGCCGTGTAGGTGACAGTGAGCACGTCGTGGAGACGGAGAGCGGCGAGTAGCCTGAGGTGGGCGTGACGTCGGCGACATAGGTGGAGGTGGGTCGTAGAATGTACGGCTTGACTGGCTGGTGACAGCTGACGCGACTCGAGGCGGCTGCACGCGTTGGCAATAACGTGCCACGTGACCGGCTTAACCGCAAGCAAAGCAGATGGGCCGGTTGTCGGGGGTGCGCCATCGGTTCGCCGGGGTAGGTCCCGCCAATGTCGCAGGACGCGATTGACGGGTCGGCTGCTGAATTGACTGCATGGTGGGTTGCAGTCGGGGCCGAGGGATGACGTCAGCATATGTAGCCGGCACACCCGCTTCAAAGAAGGGAGGTCTATAGCGGCGGCTTCGGCGTAACTCATTGGGGCAGCCGCAGGAATTACTTGGGGCGTCCTGGCGACAACTTGAGCGTAACTCTGGAGCGCAGGAGCTGGAGGTTGTAATCAGGCATGACCTCCGCAATTTTCTGCTCAGTCGCTCGGCGGAGAGGAGGAAGAAGGGTGGTCGACGACTGTTGAACGTGCGGCGGGTGGGCAAAGGCCAGGAGGGAAATTTGGCGTGCAATTTCCTCGCGCACGAATGACTTGACTTCTGCCAGCAACGCGGCCTGGTCAGATCAGCAAGCTCTGCGTCGCGTGATGGGGAGCGACGGGTCATCGAACGCTGCCGGCGGAGCTCCTCGTAGCTCTGGAGCAGCGTTATGACCTCGGCCACTGTGCCAGGGTTTTTGGCGAGCAGCATGGTGAAGGCATCGTCCTCAATGCCTTTCATTACGTTCCGGATCTTGTCAGACTCAGACATGGTTCCGTTGGCCTTCTTACAAAAGTCGAGGACGTCTTCGATATAGCTTGTGAAAGATTCACCGGCCTGCTGAGCTTGTTCGCGTAAGCGCTCTTCTGCTTGCTGCTTACGAACTGCTGGGCGGCCAAAAACGCTGATGACGGCGGTATTGAAATCGGACCAAGTCGCAAAATCGGACGCGTGGTTGTTGTACCACAAGCTTGCTACGCCCGCGAGGTAGAATACCAAGTTGCTTAACTTGCCTTCTTCGTCCAATTTGTTGGGTATGCTGACAGGCTCGTAAATTGCGAGCCAGTCCTCCACGTCTGTGCTATCGGCGCCAGTGAAGATAGGTGGATCGCGTATACGGGGGACACCGGGACACGTGGTCGTTGCGAGAGGAGGCGTTTGCTGGGCGGCGTCTTGAGGCATGGTAGATGGCAGGGTACGGGATCGAAGCTCCAGGGGCATTGAATGGGAGCAGAGTACTCTCCAACAAATTGTTAAGGTGTTTAATAGACGCCACTCAACGACAATCTGTAATGGCGACAGTCACGGCAAGGCACGAACTCTCTGCGCTAGCGGCGTCTTTTCACACGAAACCAAAGAGGACGACCCACTAGAAGGCGCTGGAGAGGGCAACCCATTACTATGTTCCAAGGCTTCACTACACTAGCAAGTTCGAAAAACGAAAACAAACGAAACAAACTGGCACAGTGAAAAGGTAAGAGTTCAGCGACGAGCGAACTGGATGAGCCTTCAACCCAGGGCTCAGAGCCCTTTTTGTCACTCAGCACCGTCGTTATAACCCCTCAGGCTGGCTCCTCCTTCTTGATTGTAACCAATCACACACACGACACCACCCACCATGGCACCAGCCAATAACACTGTCGCTGAGGGGTCGTTGCACTCACTGAAACAACAAAGGTCCTGCGGTCAACGACACGCTGGTGGAGTCAGCCGGGACTGAAACTACAAAGGTCCTGCGGTCAACGATACGCTTGTGGAGTCAGCCGGGAGCGCAGAATACTCAGGCAAGTTCATCTGCCTCTCCCCAGAGGGCAGGAAAGGGTTTGCGGCGACTTAGGGACTCCTCTCAAAACATACAGGACCGGTCCTTACCGCAGCATACCAGACCTTGTCAAAGTGGCCCATTGTGAAGACGTCGCCAACTTTGACGTCTCCCTGCTAGTTCATTGTATCTCTGCCGTTCAACGGAACTCGTTCGAGGCTCTTCCTATTGTGGCGCGCCTTCCGTCGCGGGGAGTCAGTTTCTGGGATGGATGTAGGTGCTTCAGTAGTGTGAGAACCCATCGCCCGTCCATTCCCATAGTCACTACGTCGCCACCGACGGTCAATCATAACAACCCCCCCCTGAAAACTACTGTATGCTACAGATAATGCTTGTGTTCTACATGATGGATTGAAGCCATGATTCTAGCAAAACATCGTGCAAATAAGCGACGGGCAGTAAACGGAAACAGATCAACAGTGATCGAACATGAATGGGTTCATCATTTATCAATGGTCGCATAATTTGTATAATAGATTTGGACATTAACTACAGGTACACGAGGTAGTAGGAGTGCACATGGCACCCACTGTTTTCCAGTTTTTATTTATCTGCTGCACTCATGTTCGTGCTATGTGTAATCCTGAATCACGAAAAAGTCAAGTTGTGTTCTGCCGCTACAAAAATATCCTACAAACTAAAATGAAACCTTATTTTCTGAAGAACAGGTGTTTCACTGAGGTATACAATAATGCCATTTTTTAAAAAGTACTGCACAGTCTCTTCAGGAGTAGTGCCAACTACACGCGGACGTTCGCAATACAGAAGTGCAACAGTATTATCTCTTTTATTTTAAGGGAGACATGTCACTCGCGAATCAGTGGACATCGTGATTAACCTTGGTGGACGCCTTCGACATCCATTTTAGTGGAGGCGTAATACGGAAGAGTAGAGGTTATTTAATTAAAGCGTAGCTAGTCTCAGAATATAAAAGCAATTCAATACTGAATATGACTAATTCAGAAGCACTGTATGTAATGCCGCAGCACGCGTAAGTGCTCATTGCGCAACTATTCGTCTAACTGTTCAGAAGTGCATGCCGCTGACCCTGCGTGCAGCTCGCAGCAGTACCTACACGCGTAATAAATGCACTTTCTTGTATAGGTGCACGCTAAAATGCCCTTGGAACTGTGACATCGACGTATGTAACAAAAATATGCGACAGATGATGGTCTTCGAACAGCTGAGAACGAACTGCAGACACTTGCAGCTCGCGGCAAAAATAACACAACTGCACAAGAGCACACGCTCGTAGAATACACATAAGTGAGTTTCGCTACCTGAAGGTACTTGTCACGCTTGTATCAGCATATGTTTCGGCAAGCGAGACATTCACGATGTACGGTGAACACACACACACACACACACACACACACACACACACACACACACACACACACACACACACACACACACACACACACACACACACACACACACACACACACACACACACACACACACACACACACACACACACACACACACACACACACACACACACACACACACACACACACACACACGTTTATCATTTCTCTTGCGGCTTGCGGCACGACAAACGACGATAGAAGTCGGAGCTGAAGGTGCTAAAGGTGGCCTTCGTGACTTCGTGGCGCCACGCTACCTATTTACTAACCTAATGCACGCGCAAACACACGCCGATGATGCAAGAAAAGAAGAAGCAAGCTCCACCCTCTCGTTGCAAACCACTCTGTAAATATATAGAGGCTGTGAAAATCAATGCATGCGGTGGCTCTTTGGCGCAGTGGTTAGAGTGTCTGCTTTCGGTGCTTGTGGTCATGACTTCGATTCCTGTGTCGTGTGCGATTTGTATGTGTTGTCATATGTGCTTTGTTTACACTGATGTCAATTTTATAATTATCCCTAGAGTATTACAGAAATTATTCCGCGAAACGCAGTTCGAGTGCCAATATTTCTCTTTTTTCGCAGCCGCTTTAGGGCCGCCTGTTGACATGACCCGACGCGTAAGGGCTGCTGGCCGTACCTAGCCAGGAAAATATGAACTAAAATCCTGCAAAAGCCACGTCAAGGCAATTGTGTTGCTTTCTCTGAGAGCCGCCTATGGCGTCGCATAATGAATTGACCAGCAGCGGCCGTAATTTGAACAGATTTTCTGCGTGCAGGCATGGATTCTAGCGAGTATTTGACTAACAGCGTAGCGAAACGCTTAGTAACATCACACCTGCGTTCACATCTCTCCCTAAGAGAGCGGGAAGGTCCTGCTTTAATGTACGCGTTTTGGTTGCGAGCGCTCTACGTGTTTTGGTAGCGTGGATGTGTGCGCGTATGAATGTGCCATTTTCTGTGCTCGATTAATTTTATTTCAAAGCTGTTTCAACGTGATAGCTTGACTCCATCGGAGGAGTGCTTTCACTCTATCGCAGACGGAGTACTGTACTCCAATAGGAGGCGTTGGATCACTCTCTGTCTAGAGAGAGTTGTTTCACCCAGGAAAAAGGAGTGCCCAGCGGGACAAGCCAAAACTCTCGCAAAGGGCGTCGGGGCATTCTTTTTGTTTCAAGAGTGTAGGGTGGCCATTAGTAGCATTGGACAACTAAGAGTTGAACCTCCACCTGTCGTAGTATCAGGTATCATGCACATTAAAATAGCTCTTCAACGCTTTTCCAAGTAATCGTCGAATGGCTTCATTAAAAGAGCTTATTCCTCACAAATCGACTGCCGCAAACATTTTTAGAATCCGTCATGTACAAGCCGAGTTAGAGATTCGTCGCACGCTTCAAGCGCTTTCTCTCTGCTCTCGTCGAAGCTAAACAGGCAGGGATGTCACTAGGGAAAGAAGAAACGTCGCGCGTGCGTAAATACCATTGAGCACATTTTCTTTCTTTTTTTTTTCCTCGAACGCGCGGCTTAGTTACAGTGTGATCGCGAGTGTGCGCGCGGGCACATAGCGGCCTCTCGCGGCGGCCACGGTAACTCTGCGGCCAGCGATGCTCAAGACTGCCAATGGCCATGGATTTGGGTATATGGCGCGATCATTGTCGTATATGGTATCATTTGTAGAAAGAAGAGGGAACGATCTCTAGCTTACTTTCAGAATTAATTGTAAATTTCAAGCCGCGTACTGCGCTTTAATGTTTGGCTCGCTTGTTTTCAGGAGCCTCGACTACCGTTCGGCAGCCTTTTCTGGCCATGCCGAAAAAGTGTTGCAGGGCCCCTGAAGAAAGGACGGCTACGTAACGTTGCAGTCTCCCTCATCTTTTATCTCTTCAAGCACCTTTCAATAAGAGTATCGGTCTTTTCCTCTCAGAATCAAAGGCTAAGATGACATACCAGAAGAGAAACTCGGGCGAATTGGTGACAATAGAGAGTTTGAGAATTGGGGCCCCAAGGAGCTTGGGGACCCAAGAAGCTTGCGAGCCGCCAGGGCGCATGCGCAGAACCCAAGCCACTCTTGGGCTCTCGCGCTAGCGTTCGCCCGAGACGCAAAAATTCAAAACTAGCGTGGGGCCCCAAGGCGTCTTGGGTCACCAGCGAGAAGACACAGACGCAGCGTGGACCACGGCGCAGTATGTCCCGCGTCTCGCATGATTTTAAATTTCGTCACTCCTGGCGCTCCGAGCGCTTGACCCAACGCAGCCTGCATTGGCCCAATTCTCAAACTCTGCTGCAACTCCGAACGCAAGAGCAGCCTGCCCAACGCAGCTTGGGCACCCAGCGTCTTGGGTGCCCAATTCTCAAACTCTCTAATATATTTCTGAAAGCTTACGGTGCTAATTAGACTAGAACAGTGGAAAGATATAACAACACCAGCGCTGACTCACAAGTAATGGTTTATTAGAACCAACCTGACGAACCAATTGGTCACGTTAGGTTACCGCGGGAGGTTTATTTATTTATTTTTTTGGATTACGATGTTTGTTTGTTTTAGCTTCTAGTCCCGCTGTTTCGTATGACCACAAAACTGAGCTGCGCCTAGCGCATGCAATGCTATAACTCGGCCTCATAATATCGTGGTTTTGGGACTTTAAACCCCAAGAATTATATTATGCAATAATTCGGCCGGCGCGCGCTCTCTTCATCCTCTTTATCTTAGGATTGTCAATAAATAGTTTGCTCTTGGGGACGTATGTACATTCTAATATAATAATATAATATTATCTGTGGTTGAACGTCCCAAAACCACGATATGATTATGAGGGACGCCGTAGTGGTGGGCTCGGGAAAGTTCGACCACCTGGGGTTCTTTAACGTGCACCTAAATCTAGGTGCACGGGCCTCAAACATTTTCGCCTCCATCTAAAATGGCGACGTACATTCGAGGAATGAGGATAGTTATGGTAATTTTTCTGTATAGCCTAGAAATTTCGGTGATAACAAGGCCTGTGGCCAGCCCACCTATTGAGGTTGGCGCGATAAAGGCGCAATATAGGAGTTTCGTCAATGCGTGTGCCTTCTGAAGAAAACAAAAGAGAAGCACGAAACAGGTGAAAGGAAGCGAAAGGAGGGAAAGAAACAGAAAGCGAAGAAAAAATAGAAATAGAAAGCAACAGACAGGAACAGGGAGAAAGAAAACGTCACTAATTAGGACCATGCTAATTATATCATACTAATTGTAAGGAAGAAGATGGAAAAGAAGAGGCAAGGGGACAGTTCTTAGAGGGCGAAAAAGAAGAAAAACGGAAATAAACAGTAATGGCGACCGTATTGGATTTGTGATTCCTCGGTGTCGTTACAATTTTGGCGCAGTCTACTGCAGGATCCTGGGCGCCTGAACAGCTCCGATTTTCCGACGACCATGCGCGCCGACGTCGCTGCAAGGTGTGTCAAGACGGTGAGCGTTGCATGCTGCGTCTATGGTGGAAAGTCGATCTGTCCGCGTGAGCTCTGACTGTTCGGCGACATATCGCCAATTCTCGAAAGAAGATATGAATCGCGAGGAACTTAAAGCGGCCATCGCGCATACTGGTCGGCTCCATAGTGAAGATAGACTACACGAAGCCGGACTGACAAAAGAGGAGATTGCTGAAACAGACAGCCCGTTAAGCGGCAAAGATATTTTCCAAGATATAATCAAGCTGCAGGAAGAAAATAGCAAACGGCAACAACATCTGTTGGAGCTTATGATGCAGGCAGGAGTTGACCGATCTCTGAAACCACCTTTAGAAGTAACTAAGCCAGAGATCTACGATGGATCATCATCAATGAGTGCTCAGGCATGGCTTGACTTCTACGAATACGCATGCGATCAAAATTTTTGGAATCACGATCGCGACAAAATAATGCACATGCGATTCTACCTGGGAGGCGTTGCGAAGACCTGGCGTGACATCCGAGCAACAGAGAAGGCAGGACATCTTTGGGCGGACTGGAGGCAGAGCTTTCTAGCGACATTCTGTGAAAGCAAGTTTCGAAGTTGGGACCGTGCAATAGCCTTGAGGTACCTCTCTGGTCCTGTTACGAACTATTTTTTTGAGAAGTGGAGGCTATTGCATGCGGCGGACTCTGCACTCTCCGACTCGTCACTTGTGTGCCTCATCACGTTGGGACTTCCTGAATGCATGCAGCGCCATGTTCAGCTTGGAACACCACGAACGCCTGAGGAGCTACTGCAGATTATGAAGCTGTTGTTCGTTCAACAGCGACAGTCTTCGGCAAGAGAAGTGACCACCGCTGAAATGTTTCGAGCACCTGGATGGCCAGACCCATTCAGCGAAGCCGAGCCGTCTACGAAAACACAAGGCAGACGAAGAAAAGGAAATTTACCGAAGGATGTTCTGACGACCCTTCGTCACAAGCGTACGAAAAGATTTTTCTCACGGACCGCGCCAAGCTAATATACGTGCCTGCGCAAGTAAATGGTAAGGATGTGAAAGATCTAGTTGACAGTGGAGCGTCAATCACTGTCATTAACAAGGACGCGATTCCTCAGCTAACTATAAAAAGTCACAGTTTCGCCGCAAGGGCGAAGCAATGAATGCGATAGCAAGGAACTAATGCTATACGAAGTGAGGCTCGCCAATGGATACTCTCAGTTTGAACAGCGCTTCTGTTGCAAAGGCGGCCGAAGCAGCGAAGGAAACTAGCGTGCTTCAAGTGTCGAGCTGTGACACTTGATAGTTCGCGCTCATCTTCTGTTTGTTCGTTTGGCGGCGTCCTGAGCTCGAGTGACATTCGTACGCGCCGTAACATGAGCGCGGACATCACGGTGAAAGCGTGAAACATTCCTCTACCCCTCGCCACGAGAAAACCGTGCGAGCAGACAGCGGAAGGGCAAGCTTCTCCCATGCGCAAATATAAGAAGAAGCGAGCGAGCTCGCCGACGACTTTTAAATGCGCCCGTCGGGCTCCTAGCGCCACCTCGCTGGTAATGAAGAAACGCTTATTATCGCCTGCTGTCTCCGAGTCCGTCCAGCGCTAAATGGTGTGTATATAACGCTCGCCGTTAGCTACGTGGAGGATCTGCGTTTCGTGGCGTAGTGGATAGCGCCGCTCGTTGCGGAGCAACAGGTCCCTGGTTCGATTCCGCGCTTCGGAAGCATTTTTCTGAGTTATTTTTCTTTGGGGCCTTTACATATATATACATACTTATACATATACGGTGCATGACGGCGGCGACGGCGACGGCAAAATCCAGCCGAGACTGTCCATATAATTGCTATCGCAATAATAAAAGATTGTCCCGTCATCGTGTACGGCTATGATGGCAGGAAACAACTGTATCATGAATGGACAGAGATCTTGATTACGTGTCAGGGCAAGAGTACGACTGTAAAAGCACTGGCCCTTCACGGAGTGAAGTATCAACTTCTTTTGTCCCGCCCGGTAATGCAAGAATTGCGTTTGAATATTTATTGGGATGGACAAGTTACCACACATGATCGCCTGCTGACTACCTTTACAGCAGTTGCCGAAAACCGCCGCAAGCCCACTGCCGCAGAAGACGTCACTCGCATGTATCCTGAGTTAGTTACTTTGTGTAGGCGGATACCCGAAGGCGACCACTAAGTTTGAAGTACCATTTGAGCTCCGAGATACGACCATAGTGAAGCGGAAGGCTTACAACATGTCCAGAGAAAAGAAGTTGTGGCTGAAGGCAGAGCTACAGAAAATGCTTGATGCCGGTGTCATACGCCCTTCTACGTCTCCTTTTGCTTCACCGATAACTATTGCACCAAAAGAGGACGGAACATTTCGTCTCTGCACCGATTACAGGCAGATAAACAAGCAGACTGACCTTTTTTCCCTTTCCAATGCCACATATTGACGAAATAATCAATGAAACCGGAGGCTGCAAAGTGTTTTCGCGTCTCGACCTTTGCAAAGGCTTCTGGCAAGTACCTCTGCAAGAAGAAACGAAGAAGTTCTCGGCATTCATTACGCCATTTGACGTGTATAAGTACAACCGGCTGCCATTTGGCTGGAAAAATTCTCCAGCCTGGTTTCAGAAGATGATGAACAGTGTTTTGAAGCCATACTTGGGAGTCTTCTGCAACGTTTATATTGACGACATTATAGTGTACTCAAGATCAAAAGAGGAGCACTCTGGACATCTCGAGAAAGTGTTACAAGCACTTAGTTACGCGGATCTCAAGATCAATGAGAAGAAAAGCGACTTCCTTAAGTCGAAAGTGGTTTTCCTTGGAAGAGTGTTCGACGGAACCACCAAGAGCACCAAACAGGAGTCCGTTCAAAGGATCGCAAAGCTCACGAAGCCGCATGACATTCACTCACTTCGAGTTTTTCTTGGACTCTCAGGCCACTTCAGGAGTTTTATTAAAGATTTCTCCAAGATGGCGAAGTGCTTGACGGAGCTCACGAAGAAACAAATGCCTTCTGTTTGGACCGAAGATTGTGAAAGGGTTTATCAAGAACTTGTACGTCGTATATCCTCGGGCCCTATTCTTACTCTACCGGACTATAGTTTACCTTTCGAGATGAATACGGACGCTTCCAGTTATGGTACAGGGGCGGTTCTGTACCAAAGAGACCTCAGTTCACCTCCAACTCAACAGCTTAGGGTTATAGGATACTACTCCTGCACCTTCAACCCTACCCAGCAGAATTATTCCACAAATGAAAAGGAGGCTCTTGCTGTTTTAATGGCTGTGCGCTACTTCCGATCATACATCGATGGAAGAAAGTTTTCATTATATACGGATCACCAAGCATTAACGCACCTGTTGAATATGTCGGAGCCAAGGGGAAAATTGGCCCGCTGGGTCAATGAACTTCAACAGTACGATTTTGACGTCTTCCACCGTGAAGGTAGCCATCTTACCGACGCCAACGCCCTGTCTCGTTTGGCGGTCGAGATCCCGCACGGAACAGTTAACTTGACGAGATTATGGGAAGGGTACGAAAGTCTGCACTTCAAGGATGGCAAGTTCGTCGTACCAGAGACACTGATTCCGAAAGTGCTTCACTTATATCACGACAGCCCCGAATCAGGTGGTCATGATGGCTTCTGGCGAACGTACAACAAACTTCTCAAACGGTTCACATGGACAAACATGAAAAAAGACGTCGAAGCCTATGTCAAGTCGTGCCACTTGTGTCAAGTGAATAAAGCGAAATACCGGCCTCGACCCGATGAGCTCGTCTTGCCAAACCATTCGGACAAACCCTTTGAAGTCGTCCACGTGGACTTTGCGGAACTGAAAAAGAAGAGTTCCGGGGTTCGCAAGACACAGTCTTTCTTGATTGCCATAGATCAGTGCACCAGAATGGTAGCGGCACGTCCTGGACGAGAAGACGCGAACAGCGTTATCGCCTTGCTTGACCGAGCGATATTCTCACAGCTGAAAGTCGTCATATCTGACAATGGGCCCGCATTTTTAAGCAAGAAACTTCAGCAGTGGGCAGATAGCCGTGGCATTACACTACGCCGTTGCGCTCCATTTCACCCGCAGGCCAATGGAATGGCGGAAAGGGTTATACGTGACATCAAGCAATTCATGTCCATGTACCCAACGTTTAAAGGCGGATGGAAGTGCTGCCTAGAAGCGGCTGTGGCTCCCCACAATAGAACACACACTAGGAGTCTTGGCTGCAGCCCGCATTTTGCTGCCTATGGCGAAGTGCCAATACTGCCAGCCGACAAGGAACTTAAAATCGATGATCAACTGAAATTGTTTGAACACCGAAAAACCAACCAGGAACAAAGGAGATACCGAAAGGCGATGAAACTCCAATTCGACAAGCGACACCAAGGACACAAGCCGGATATTGGACTGAATGATCTTGTGCTCGTGCGGAAGGGTCTGCCCGGTAGCGACACAAGAATTCTTGGACCGTTTAAAGTCATAAAAATATCGGTTCAGCAAGGGGTGCTAAAGACCATTGGCTACCTCAATGACGGACAGCTTGAATTCGCCGCTACAAGCAACGTTCTTCGGTATCACCCCAGGAGGGGTGACGACGAAACAACGGGGGGAGTGTAAGGAAGAAGATGGAAAAGAAGAGGCAAGGGGACAGTTCTTAGAGGGCGAAAAAGAAGAAAAACGGAAATAAACAGTAATGGCGACCGTATTGGATTTGTGATTCCTCGGTGTCGTGGTGTCGTTACACTAATAAAGCGATTTGAAATTAAAGCCTTGCTGAATAGGACCTTCCTAATTAAGACCTTGGTAACTAGGTCGGCCACAAGCTCTGCTGTTAGCCCAGCCTTACACCACTAGTGCAAGCTGCCCACATTTTTTTCGCGTTTTCTTTTTGTGTTTGTTTTGGCGCACGTGTTTCCTCCACTTGTTCTGGCTTGTTTTTATCCCCTGGACGACTTTGCTACGCATGTGCATCGGCTTTGTAGCCAGGTCGCCGATTACATATATTCATGTTGCTTCTTCTAATAAACTATTAGTTGTGAGTGTCCGCTCGTGTCGGGATCTTCTTTCAACCGTGCTTGTGTAATTAGCGCTGCAAGCTGTCTGGACGACATAAGTTCCACTTGACGCCGGAAGCTGAGGCGATGACGGAGAGCGGAGCATTAAAGACGAGTGTAGGTTGACAATGCTTGATCTGCTCTGAGGAAACGTATGGAGAGGCTCAGCTGTCATGCGCGTCCCAGGAACTATTTGGCCTCTCTTTCTACGCTTCGTCGCTCTAAACCTTGCTCAGTTGCTCTTCCGCTAAGTATATGGTTAGCAGTATAAAGAGAGCGAGAGAGGCAAACGAAAGGCAGGGAGGTTAACCAGATTGTACCCGGTTGGCTACCCTACACGGGGAAGGGGAGAAAAAGAACATAGCAAGGAGGGAACAAGTAATACGCGCACGCACAGACAGTCACAACCGAGGAATATTGGAGATCGGTTCCTCTGCGGTTGTTTAAATGTAGGCTAGAATCCGAGATGATAAAAAAGGCTTGCAGGTACTGACGCCAGAACTTGCAGTGCGAAGTCAGCTGACGGAGTTGTCATTGTTTTGAGGAGAGTGCGCATCGTGGTCATGAGAAACCTACACAGAGCGAGGACTTGTAGGTTTTCGTCGTGGCAATCATCTGTGGACGATGAAGCACATTGCGGGGCATTCTGCACCGGCTCTGTCTGAGTGCGCAGTGGTGGCAGTGAGGGCCACGCGACATCTGCCCCTTCTTTCAATGCCTCCATGTATTTTCGGCTCTCTGATATCGATGCATTGTGCGGCGGTGGTGGCGGCAGTGGTGGTAGCTGTGGCTTAAGAGAAGTCTGACGGTCTGTCGGAGTAGGAGATCGCGGTGGCCGTCCAGATTGGGCAGCAGTAGCCTTAGACCTTCGTCGCCGATGAGAGCGTCGTTGTCTATTTCTCACAATGTCAGCACCCTTTTTGTGCGTTGAGCCGTCCCGTACCATCTGTTTCAGGACACTCCATTCTTTTTTCACTAATGAACAGTCCCTTGATGAGGCTTCGTGTGATCCATGGCAGTTGCTCGACAGGATTCCGCATTGTGTGGCTCTGTACAGCGACGGCGGATCGCCACGTTCCTGCACACTGCTCACATGACCCATTTGCTGTGGTTTTACTTGCCAAACCAGCGATATGATTATGAGGCACTCCACAGTGGAGGGCTCTGGACATTTCGACCTCCTGAGTTTCCTTAACGTGTGCCTTAATCTACGTACACTGGCATACACGTGCGCACAATGGGGGCACGGGGAGGACGCCCCCCCCCCCTTAAACATCTTAAGGGGGGCGCCAATTCTGTCCTATACCGTTATTAAGCCAGACCTTTCAAGTCATTGTTTATTGCGCGAGGTTATGGCTACGCATATTTTTTGACAATAATGACGACCAAGGACGCCTGACGTTGCATTCGAAGAACTGTTTACTACCCCCTTTTACTCCAGAAAGCAGGGCACCTTTAGCAGGCCTTTGTGAGAACCACTTCATCGCTTCATTTTGATTTTTGAATCCATGGAGGAGCTGTTTGCTTTCGGACTGGACTAAAGAAAAAAATAAAAAAGATTGACATTATGAAACCGTTAAGCGCACAAAGACGGGAACAAGAAGACGACACACAGAGCGTCTTTGTGCGCTTAACGGTTTCATAATGTCAGTGTACCAACTAGCTCGGACCCAGCCTCTTATTCAAAAAAGATTGGGCCGCTGCTGTCAAACTTGGCCCCTCATATTGGAGAACCCTGCGCACGCCTATGCACACGGGTCTAGCATTTTCGATTCCATCGAAAATGCGACCGCCACGGCAGGGATCGAAACCACGAACCGAAGGTCAGCAGCCGAGCACCGTATCCACTGTACCACCGCAGTGGCTGCAGTATGATATGCAATGCTTCGGTTTGTATCATGCATAGTATCGCATGAAAACCTTTGCGACGGCGGCTATCGTTTACTGGCATCAAAATCGATCTTTCCAAACGTCGTTGGGTATAGTGGCTTGCAATATTGGTCCCTGTCAGAAATACGTAAAAAAGGTATTAACGGTCCAGTTGTGATCGGCATGATGATACTTCACTAGAGTAAAGTTAGGTTGATCGACCATTCCCTGCAACTTATGGTTACACACTATAAAGGCTCTGATATACTCCAGCGTAACGTCGACGAGCGCGCGCGCGCGTCACAGCGACGTTACGTCAGCAGAAAACAGCCCCCTATAGTCCGGCGTTGGCTGACCGCCGACGCGGCCGACGGCTGCTGGCGCGCTCGGGCGTCACTCGGCAGCCGAATAGATCCTGCTGCATTTCGCGCCGGACGCGCCGGACTCGCATGTACAGGAACCTGCTTCCGCGGGCTGTTTCGTCGGTTCCCGACAGGTGGCGCGGCCATTTTTCGCTTTACTGCGCATGCGCTCCTCTAGATGCGCTTGCACCGGCGCATTGGAACCGGCTCGACTGTAGTGGAGACCGATTTGCGCCTGGCGTAGCGTCGCCGGCTCAGCGTGACGAAACGCAACGTGTTCGCGGGCGCTCGCGTCGGGCTTCGGAGTATAACAGAGCCTTAACGGTCATTGGAGGTCATATAGGCTGTATACAACTGGCCTCCACAAATGTTCAGTTCTTGTCTTCTTCTTAAATGCGCGCCATTACACAATTTTCCTGGTTTTACCCGTTTTGCAACACACACACACACACACACACACACACACACACACACACACACACACACACGCACACGCACGCACACGCACGCACACACACACGCACACACACACACACACACCGAAACCTCGTGAAGCCACTGAAATCTCTTAGCCAAACCTCGTAAATACAGGAAATAAGCAGGCACAGATAACACAACAAAATGATTTGAAGATGCATGAAGTTTTTCGTTTTTTAATAATAGCACGCAATATGACGTTCACCATTCCAGCGTGCGAAGCCTAATATCCTGCCACGTGGGGCTGTTTTGACTGTAGAATTGCTTGTACCATTTTCGAAAATCGGCAATAGTTTTGTCTCCTTTCTGGAGAGGTGGCTTCAGCAGCATCTTCTTGTGATTCCACACGAGCAGATCCCGTTCAAACTGCGAGGCACAGGGAATCACATATCAGGTACTGTTATGCTACCTCTAAATATACAGAGTCATCCACATCTCAGGTGAACACCTGATAGTATTCAAGGCCGCATAAAACGGATGTTTATAGCATAATTAGGAAAATTAATATTGTGTCTACCAACACCATGATTAGACGTCATATAACAAACATTTACCTCGTAAAGTAGAATAAACATTCTACAGGTTTCCCCGCTCAGTTTAATCCAACCGCCAATGATAATAATCCAGGTGCCATCCAATTAAACTGAACGCCAACACTTTTAATCCGAGCGCCAATAATTTAATCCAGGCGCCACCACATTTAATCCCAGCGCCATTGGAATGAATCTGCGTGCCATTTGATTTAATCCTTGCGCCAATAATTTAATCCAAATCCCACTCATTTTAATCTCCTGTGCCAGTCAATTTAATTATCCTGCAAACTGATTGAAGAACGAACCGTATTCCTTGCGAAATAGCTCGTAAAAGGCGTCATGACTGGAAGCTCTTTATTGATGTCATCACCATCATGTGGAATGTCACTCGTTTTCTTCTTTTCCAGGCGCGTTTCCGAGTGACAAGTGAAGACTCACATAAGTGAGTTACAACCGTGACAGATATTGCGCCAATTGGATTCGATCATGCCACACGCTTTCCATCCTTATTGCCATGCATACCGATCGAAGTTATTTACTGAGGTAAAAGGTTGCTTATATATATATATATATATATATATATATATATATATATATATATATATATATATATATATATATATATATATATATATATATATATATATATATATATATATATATATATATATAATATATATATACATATATATATAATATACATATATATATATATATATATATATACAATTCCTCAGCCACTTGAGAGGGTCACTAGCAACGCATCTGACAGCTCACTGAGCTTGTACTTTAGCAGGTGATCAGTAAGTGACCGACGTGGAATCAAGCCGCTTCCGATTGACATGTGCACTTTTCTGACCTGCTGACATACATATCAAATGAAATGTCTTTCAAAGGGTAATAACCTCATACCTATCACTCAGTCAAGTGACGTGATCACTAGTAACTCACGCGACGTCATCGCGCCTATCACCCACGCACGCACTTTCCTAGCCTCCCGACCTGCATATCAAACGAAATGTCTTTGAAGCGCTAACCGCCTGCTACATATCCCTCAGTCAAGTGACGTATTCACTAGTGACTCACGCGACGTCATCACGCCTATCACACACGCACGCACTTTCCCAACCTGCCCACCTTCATATCAAACGAAATATCTTTGACAGAGTAATAACATGATATCTATCGCGCAGTCTAATCGCGTGATTACTAGTGAGTCACGTGACGTCATTACGTCTATCGCCCACGCACGCACTTTCTTAACCTGCCGAGATGCATATCAAACGAAATGTCTTTGAAACGCTAACCACCTGCTACATATCACTCTGCGAAACGGCGTGATCACTAGTCACTCACGTAACGGCATGACGCCTATCCTCCACGCAGCACTTTCGTAACCTGCCGACCTGAATATCAAACAAAATGCATTTGAAACAGTAATGGCCTTCTACATATCACGCAGTCGAATGGCGTGATCACTAGTGCCTCACGCGACGTCATCACGCCTATCACCCACGCACGCACTTTCCTAACCTGCCTACCTGCATATCAAACGAAATATATTTGAAAGAGTAATAACATGATATCTATCGTGCAGGTCTAATGGCGTGGTCACTAGTGACTCACATGGCACCATCACGCCTATCACCCACGCACGCATTTTCGTAACCTGTAGACATGCATATCAAACGAAACGTCTCCGAAAGGACAACAACCTGCTACGTATCACTCAGTCAAATGACGTGATCCGCTTCTGACTTGCGTTACATCACCATAGTTCTCACCCATGCGTGCGCTCCCATTAGCGGCCAACATTCATATCAAATGAAATTATGTTCAAAGTGTAATATTCTGATCACTAGTGACTCAAGTAGTCTCCACGCTTCATATACTCTTCAATACTGACGGTATCCATATGAAATTAAGTGATTGTGTAAAGGGAAACGTTCGCACGTTTAGTCACACGTCTTTCAATGAAATGAAGCACCGTTAGCGGCTGTCGACCTGCGTATCACTGTTTTAGTGGAGTGATACTTTGTTCATTATCCCAGCTCAGTCAATTAGAAGCGGGAAAATGGAGACCAGCTTAATCTCACATGAGGTGGCATTCTTTTCTTGCATATATAGCTCAAGCATCGACAACCAGAGGGTCACCTGCAAAGTAGCATCGTGACGTGCTTAATGAGAAGCGTCCTTCGAGGCTATGGACGTACAAAAATGCGGCTATCTCGATGCAGTAATGATTGTAAAGGAGACTAGGGCACTTTCTGGAGGGGTTTGTAAGCACAAAGAACGTCGGTATGTTTTCCTCTCTGAATGCAGACAAGTTGTGCCTATCGACAAGTTGTGCCTATCGAATGCCGCGCAATCCACGCGCTGAACAGGTGGCATTGCGTGTTGTGCTGCATTCACAAGCAACGAACGCCTGTGCTCCATTTGTACGCCCTATGTGGAGTCACCAGGACTGCGTCGCGCTGCTCACTGAGGTACTCCTTGACAATGCCTTTAAACTTCGAAAACACTTCCTAAATCGGATTAAAGAAAGCGGTGTATCACGGCGGCCTCTTGATAAAATGGTCCGAGCTGGCCAGATTTTCCTATTCTGCGCGGTTACGAGCAGGAACGTTATCAGAAATGAAGACGGCCTCTGTTTCGAGGTCCTCAGACTCAACCAGGGCCGACACGTCGGCGAGAAAGTCATCGAACACACTCCAATGGACTCTTTTGGCTATTAGGCAGTGCAGCGCGCCGTTGGCAGACATGCAGGCGATGACGCTGATGTTTGCTCCTTTCGTCGACGTCGTCGTGTGGAGTGCTGGCACGCCCCCTTGAAATGCGAAGCATTTAGCGAACTTCCACGACTTTGAGCGTATCTATCTATCTATCTATCTATCTATCTATCTATCTATCTATCTATCTATCTATCTATCTATCTATCTATCTATCTATCTATCTATCTATCTATCTATCTATCTATCTATCTATCTATCTATCTATCTATCTATCTATCTAGCCACCCACGACTTCGTGCTCCCCTGGCCGTTTCGTTATTGGGATGTATACCAAAATTGCCATGGCAAAACATGATCGTATTACGAACATAAATGAGCGGTCGTAACATGAAAATCATGGCATGCATGCCATGAACGGCATGATTTACATGCCACGTTCATGGTGCGCTGGCAGCCGTTTCGCTGGCTTTATATTCACCAAAATTGGTATTGCGCGACGCGACTGTATGATGAACGTAAATGAGAGATGGCAACATGAAAATCATGACATGCAAGTCATGTACGACATGATATACATGCCATGCTCATGGTGCGCTCGCGGCCGTTTCGCTCGCTTGATATACACCGAAATTGGTATTGCGCAACGTGACTATTCGCAATGCCCATTTATGCCGATAGACTGTCACGCCACCAAGCGGAAGTTAGGAGAACCCCCACGAGGAGGGTCAGCAGACGACAAACTGGCAGCTCTGGAAGCCGTTGCCTTGTTCGTCTGTGCTAGACCGATCGTTAACGCGTTGGCAGGAAAGAAACACTACGACGTGGCATGCTTCCTGCATCAGTGAACAAACCGGGCCCTGCGTGACATTAGAAATCTGGTTCGTTCTTGCGAGGCGCGAAGTTTTTGTGAAAATACGCGTGCTTTCAATGATAGCCCACAGCGTGCACATATCAGCGTCGCGAGGTTTTCTGTTGCCACGTAGATTAGTTAAATATTATCGTCTGACCTTTTCAGTAGAAACTCACCTTGTTTTAATTGCATATAGCAATTGTCAGTGTTTTTGTAGCGTATGCATCCCATAACATCGTACGCGGGAAGCCGCGCAGGTTCGTGATGTGCTCTTCTATAACTGAGAAATCTCAAATTGGCGATACTTTAAAATAGGGCGCATTATTCCTTGCCAGAAAAGTGCTGTTATGAATCGTGCGACCGACGCTTCAGTCATTCGAGGACGCGTCCGCCCCACGGATTTCGTGCAGCGAACGCTTTCGCCCTTCACCTGTGTGTTGTTTTCATAGCCAGCGCTGCGCCGCTTTGTTTTGTACGTTTCTTGACAGGTGGCAGCACACTGCAAGCGATTTTCTTGTTGAAAGTTTTGAGAGCAAGATTAAGCAAGATGTTCTCCGTGCCCAAATGTTTCTTTATTTGTTAACGTCGTGACACGGAGTGGTCGAAATCTTTCGGCTGGGGAAATTCTCCAGATTGCTTTCAGCAGTGATGTTGAAAGAAACCATCTCGACGACGAGGATTTTTCACTGGACGTAGGAGGCTGTAAAAGCACCGAGTGTGACAGCGCGGCGATGAACGATCAGCTGCTAACTCACGAGGAGCGAGCTCCACTTCACGTCCCCTCGAGTGTTAATGTTTTTAGATGCGAAGTATCTTTTGCTCGGGGGTATGTAAGGCGGCGTGGTCATCCGCACTCAGCGTTGTGGTCCGCACTCACACTACGCATGCGCGACTCTCCTCCTTCCCTCTCTCCAACAGCTGCGCGTTACTCTCTCCACTTCTCTACCAGCACCTGCTTGCGCTTCTCCTGCGTTTTCGCTTCTGCTCTCACGGCGCATACGCTACTCTCCTCCTCTAGTCTCCTCTCCTTCATATGGCAGGGCGCTGCGCGCGTTCAGTCCAGCGCTTGCCTCGGTTGGCTCCTCTGAAATGCGGGGTCGACATGCCGAAATTCTCTCCTGCGCAGCACCGCGATGAGGGCCAGCGCATTCGCGTCCCCTCCCCCTCTCTCTCCTCTCCTACGCTGCCTCTCTCGCGCGCTTGTCGACGTTCCCCGCACGCCCTGTGAGAATTAACGACCAGGCTAGAGGGAAGACACGATGCGCGTAGTGTTCCTCTTCGCGTTCCACGACGCGAGGTCGGTAGCATGCCCAGCGAACGCCAACGGAACGCGATCGTGCAAGTGCTCCGGCTTCGCATCGCCTCATGGTCCCCTTTAGCGGGAGATGGTGTAAGTTTTTTGCCTACTGTTTAATTCCTAATCGATTCCAGAATTACCTATTCGAAGTTGTCGTATATTCAACTCTTATATGAGGCAGCAGCGTATAGAATTTTTTTTCGGGGAGGGTGGTTCAGCCATACTTAATGCATGTTCGTGCGTGCGTTTGTATGCGTGCGTGGATATATACAGGTGCAGAATTGGAAAATTTCGGCGGGGGGGGGGGGGAGCAGGGGCGTTGGAAGAAACTTCTTTCGGGTGGAGGAGGGACACCTCCTTGATCTCAAGTCGGGGCCGGGCAGGCAGATGTGGGCGAGTGTCATTTTGTGCTCTGTATGCCATGGCAAAAAAAAAATTCGGGGAGGGAGGGGGAGGCATGGGCCCGGTGCGCCAACTCCTTGCTACGCCACTGGGGGGGGGGGGGGGGAGTTTGAACACCCACTAGCCCCCGGCTACGCCAGTGGTATGAAGGTCAAGAATACGCATTGCAGTCGTGAGGGGGACAAAACGATCAACTTGAGGGCTGTTACGAATGATTGTGCTGAAGAATAGTTATGCTGGTTGCTCAGAAGTACCACTTCCTGAGTGAACGCATGGGACTGCTGAATTTCGATCAATGATATCAACTCATATCCTAACAATGGCTCGCTTTTAGGCAGCATATATTCGATGTTGTTCAGATTTTTTTTACTTGCCCAGTCCCACCACCTTTGTACGTTTGTATTCTCATCACTGAGCACAGTGATGAAATTGCCTCTCAAACCTCTCACCCGAGTGAACGTAGAGTGCGTTTATGAACCACATAGACAAGCGATCAATTCCGTTCCTGTCGAAATGGCATGATATTAGACGCTTATAGCTATCCTGTAAGAGACACAGGTTTCCTAGACAGATGTGTACTAGCGATAAATAAATAAATAAATAAATAAATAAATAAATAAATAAATAAATAAATAAATAAATAAATAAATAAATAAATAAATAAATAAATAAATAAATAAGAACTGGCTTTGTTGGTGCATGCACAGAAGCCCGGACGCTATGATTAATTCATTTAGTTATTATGCTGCTCGTTGAACGCCCAAGCGTACTCACGGATTTCGTGTAGACGATGCTGGCCAGCCAGCGAAAGAGCAAGTTGGTGCCTGGCGCGTAGTGAATGGTGTGAACGACACGGATTCGGAACGGACCCAGTGGTGTGACAGCAACCACCGTGAGTTGGGCGCCAAATCTGCTTTCAACGTGCACCACGAGCAGTGCAGGTCCCTGTAGCCTCAAGTATGTCACGTTGTCGAACAGTCGTGGGCACCGACCGAGCACGCGGATCTTGGCCGCGATGTCGACGCAGCAGCGGTGCTCGTCTGTGTACCACTTGGCCGTCCACAGGTGCGTGAAGAAGCGGCCCCAGGTGGTGTCGCCCGCGTTTTTGGCAAACTCCTCCGGCGACAGGAGCACGTTGGTCCCGTGGAAGTAGCCGAAGTGCGTCACGTCCGACTCGTTCTCGGCCAGGTCCCGGATGTGGCAGCTGAGCGTCTCCTCGTATCGCGTCCACGCTTTCCAGCGGCCGCTCGTCACCTCGGGAACGTCTTCTACCTGCCAGCTGGGCTCCTCGCCGTCGGCATGGTGCCACAGAAACACGTTGCCCAGAAGCTCGACCGTGGTCCACGTTTTTATTTTGACGAAGTCTGGCACTGTGACAAGAGCGAGCAGCGTAATATGAATCAGAGGCGAATGCTATGGATACGCGATTGAGCGGGCGAAGGGAGTGTGTTTTACCTTCAGTGAATTGCCTTTATGAGAAGACTTAATAAATAACTCTGAATAAACACACAGACACAGGCACGCACGCACGCACGCACGTACACACGCACACACACGCGCACACACACACACGCACGCACGCGCGCACACACACTCACACACACACACACACACACACGCACACACGCGCACACACACACACACACTGACGCAAACACACAGAGAGAGGACGAAATTTGTACGCTGCAAGAACGTCATTACGAGAAGTTATGAAAGCGTACCTTTTGCTGAGTAAGGCACATGGGTGCAAGCACCATCCTTTGCATCGAACCTCCACCCATGGAATGGGCACTCGATGCACTCTCCCACTACACGGCCCATCACTCCAAGGTGAGCTCCCAGGTGAGGGCAGTAGGCGTCCAGCACATGTGCCACGCCGTCCTCGGTACGCAAGGCGATGAGCTCTAATCCTATAGGAAAATCATTGCCTATTATTGTTTTTGTCCGTGAATTGGTCCTCAGGCTTATGGCCCTTATCTGCAGGAATGACGTTTGATGATAATACTGACTTGCTTGGTTATGAATGTTATTTGACAGCTTCGTGGCACTAGTCTGGTTTCTCTAGCTGATGTGTCCGTACTTCCATTCGCCTTCGAAATAACAAGCAGGATCCAGGATACTGCTGTAGCGAGGTAACTCGGATGTCATGTCATCGAGGCAGCAATAAAAAAACACCGGAAATGTAGGCATTTGCGTGAGTAGGTTATGCCACAACGTAAAAGGACATTGCCGTGCGCATCACGAAGAAAGCTTCAAAGCACAAGAAAATACTACAGCGGCATCCAGCGAGAAAGACAAGACTAGGGAGCGTCCTGTTACCGCAGTTAAGGCTCATTCACACCGAAGGTGGGGCGGCCAAAGCGGCAAAGCGGTGAGGCGGAAAGCGTGAAAACCTCCTCTCCAGGCGGCGAAAGCGGGGCGGAAAACGAGTCGGCAGGTCCGATCGCTCTCGGACCAATTTTTTGCTGCTCGCCGCTACTCGCCGCTTTGCCGCAGCCAATCAGAACGCGCTGCGGCGGTGGCGCGGCGGTGGTGCGGGTGTCTCTTTGGGAGAAGCCGTGCCACGTGATAGCGACACGTGCGCTAACGCGCGAGAGGCCCTGCCTCCTCGGCCGCGCGGGCAGCCAAGAGAGCCATGCGGTCTGAACAGGTACGCGCGCTCGCCGCCTCGCCGCCTTGAAAAGCCCGCTTGGACGCTTTGCCGCCCCGCCTTCGGTGTGAATGTACCTTTACTCAGTTCACAACCAGGGAAATACACGGAGTTTCTTGAAGTTAAACGGACTTTACTTATACCTTTCACCTTCCGAGGAATGAAGTCTTACTTGTAAAGTACTAATAAGTTATCAAAATTTGTGTAAACTAATAACAAACAACAATTAAGAACAAAACGAGTACCTAATTTTTTTCGGAATTTTTTCCCTGTTTTAATAGATAAAGCCATTCTCACATGATTGTTACCTTTTTCTGTGAGATGTCATTGCATGGGCGATGGATATTCCGACACTCCAACTTACCAAGCACATCGACTCGCTTTACTTGTTTCACCTTGAGTTCTTGAGACTCGATAATGGGAAACCAGCCGTTGGGATACACCGGTGGCAGATCCTCTTGAGGATGCCGTATTCGGGCAGGAATCAGCTGCATGGGCAAGTTAAGTCATTCTTTGGCTTATAAAGGTCTCAAGCGGTTAAAGGGGTACTGACACCTTTTTTTTGAAGGCGCGTTTACTGTGCCATACATATCTCCTTTATGCAGAGACGGCTCTGAGTAAGTGTGAGGCTCAGAAAATGCTGATAAGGTATTTTAATTTGATATTAAAGTCAATTTTTCCGTGGCGAACCTACTGACATCGACACTAGCTGACTTCGGGCTACAGTACAAATTCTGGTGACTTCACACAGCAGTCTGGCTAGTTGTGATGACGTTAGGTACCAAAACTTCCAAGATGGCCGCTTGTGCGTCATCAAAACTTCCAAATGGCCGCTTGTGCGTCACCAACGGAGCCACGTTGCGGAGCGGCCGTGGAAACGTCATTGTATATTGTGCGAGCACGTGACGAGAAGCTCATACCGTGTTGTGACTTCAGGGTACAGTAGGAACCGAAACTAGCTTTAAAAAACATACTGTAATTACTTTTTCAGGGCGAACTCGCGCTTAGCACTACCTTTTCTAGGCTCTTGAGGGCTTGAACTTTCATTTGACGCAAAAAAACGACAGCTAAAAATATTCGTGTCAGTACCCCTTTAAGGTAGGAATAATGGGCCCCTTATGACCATCGAAACACACGCAACACAGCTACAGTTCCTCGAGGGACGTAGCGGTTACGTTTCTCAATATACCGTAAAATGCTGAGCAAGCGTCCCCCCACCCCCTGTCCTCCTCCCCTGCGGCCACATTTTTTTTCAAGACGAGCATCGCTTGTGAAACAAGAACCACAAGAATGAGTACACTGAATGCGTATCTAATGTTGTTTGTGAAATTCCGTTGTTATGTGGCATGACACGGAATTTCACGGAATTGGTCAAACCGGTCGCTGCTTCAGTGGTTTCACAGTGACGAGGGGGAATAAAAACAGTAAAAAAATAAAGCATTTCATTAGAAACATGGATGGGCATTTTTTTTATTTTTAGCGGTTCTCCCGCCACCATCGTGAATTTTGGTCTGGGACCGAGCAAGCGCCCCCCCCCCCTCCAAATCTGGTCCGATTATCCTTCACCGTAGGGGGGGGGGGGCGCTTGCTCGGCATTGGTAGTCTTGCCAATTTCTGCAAGTCATCAAAAGAGATCTAAGGTAAAAAAAAGACGTTAGAAATGCGGCTATAGAAGAGACTACCTAATTGATCAAGGATTGGCGCGTGATGCTTTTGGGATCCGCTAGTTCAATACAGGATGCTGTACGTTGAAAAATGTAGGCAGAGAGAGTAAGCAAAAGCCAGTGATGTTTAAAAACCGGTCGAATGTTTACATCTGCACACTCCTTGAAGGTGCATAAATCTGTGCATAAATTAGTAAGATCCTGTAGGAAAGAGGATGGCTTTTAAAGGCTCGTTTTTCTTTGTTAGACACAATGATAATGAGAGCTACCAGACAATAATACCAAGAAAAGTGTAGGGGACGTTATTTGTAGTGATTAGGATATAAGTGTGAAGAAACCAAAGCGGACGAAAAGATAACTTGCCGCCTTCGAATAACGCGTCCGATGCTCTCCCACTGAGATACGGCGGCGGTCATCCTCCCGTCCACCGTTCTGCGCAACTTGAAATGGCACACATGCCTATGCTACCTCGACGACGTCGTCGTTTTCGCCCCGGACTTCTCAACACACCTTCAACGCCTGCGGCAGGTTTTGACGCGCTTGAGCGACGCCGGGCTACAACTGAATCTCAAGAAGTGCCGATTTGCAGCACGGCAGCTGACGATACTAGGATACGTGGTGTCCAAGGACGGCATCCTCCCAGATCCAGCCAAGCTTCGGGCCGTGACAGAGTTCCCCAAACCTACGTCCGTCAAAGAACTGCGCAGTTTCGCAGGACTATGCTCCTACTTTCGGCGCTTCATCCGAAACTTCGCGACTATCATATCGCCGCTGACGAAGCTCCTTGGAAGTAACGGGCCCCTCAATTCGTGGTCGTCAGAATGCGACGACGCTTTCGCGAAGCTCCGTCGTTTGTTGACGTCTCCTCCCATTCTACGCCACTACGACCCTACGGCCCCTACAGAGGTACACACGGACGCCAGCGGTGTTGGCCTTGGTGCTGTCCTTGCGCAGCGAAAACCTGGGTTCCCAGAATATGTTGTCGCATATGCAAGTCGTACGCTTACTAAAGCCGAGACCAACTACACCGTCACGGAGAAAGAATGCCTGGCAATCATTTGGGCCCTTACAAAGTTCCGACCTTATTTGTATGGTCGCCCATTTGATGTCGTCACCGACCATCATGCACTGTGCTGGTTGTCGTCACTGAAGGATCCTTCAGGCCGTCTTGCCCGTTGGGCACTTCGCCTGCAAGATTACGACATCCGCGTGCTGTACCGCAACGGACGTCAGCATGCTGACGCCGACGCCCTGTCGCGCTCTCCCTTGCCTGCCGACAATGCCCACAACTCAGCGTCTCACTTTGTCGTTTGTTCCATCGATATTCACACCATCGCTACCGAGCAGCGCAAGGATCAATGGATTGCCTCACTGATAGACTTGCTGACTGATCCATCGGCCACACCATCCACTCGCTTGTTGCGTCGTCAAGCCCACCATTTCGCCGTTCGCGACGACCTGCTCCACCGACGCAATTACAACGGCGACGGCCGCCAGTGGCTACTAGTAATACCCCGCAGTCTGCGTTATGACATATGCGAGTCGTTCCACTCTGATCCGCAGTGTGCACACCCTGGGGTATCGAAAACCTACCACCGCATTCGCCAATGTTACTTTTGGCGAGGGATGTACCGCTACGTGGAGAAGTTCGTTCGCTCCTGCATCGATTGTCAGCGCCGCAAAACTTCAACGCACCTGTCGCCAGCAGGTCTGCAACCTCTGCCTTGCCCTGACCGACCGTTTGGGCGCGTTGGCATCGATTTATATGGGCCACTTCCCCTGACGTCCGCTGGCAACCGCTGGGCCATCGTCGCTGTAGACCACCTCACGCGATACGCTGAAACTGCTGCCCTCCCTGCAGCTACAGCGAGCGATGTGGCCTCCTTCCTGCTCCACCGATTCATGCTGCGTCACGGTCCACCCCAGGAGCTGCTCAGTGATCGAGGCCGTGTCTTCTTGTCGGAAGTCGTCGAAGCCATTCTCAAAGAGTGCAACGTTGTTCACCGCAAAACTACTGCTTACCACCCGCAGACGAATGGCCTCACCGAACGCTTCAACCGCACGCTAGGCGACATGCTCTCGATGTACGTCGCCGCTTCGCCGCTGACCACACGAATTGGGATGTCATTCTGCCCTTCGTCACGTACGCCTACGATACCGCTCCTCAGAGCACTACTGGCTTCACACCATTTTTCTTATTGTATGGCAGGCACCCGTCGCACACCATTGACACAATCCTTCCCTACAAGCCGGATCGATCTGAATGTGCGCCTATTTCTGCCACAGCCAGACTTGCTGAGGAGTGTCGCGAGCTCTCCAAGACCTTTACTACGCATAGCCAAGAGCGGCAGAAAAGCATTCGCGGTGACACCACCAGTTCTGCGTCCACGTTCCTTCCTGGAGCGCTCGTATGGCTCTCGGTTCCTACCACTGCACCTGGCCTCTCTTCCAAACTACTGCCCAAATACGAAGGCCCCTACCGTGTCGTCGAACGCACATCCCCGGTGAACTACCTCATCGAACCCATCGACCCATCCTCGGACATGCGCCGTCGAGGGCGCGACATTGTCAACGTGGCGCGCTTGAAGCCCTACCATGACCCGCTTGACAAGTTGCTAGGTCGCCAGGCGGCTCCCTTTTCGTAGCCGGGGTAATTGTAGCAAAGCGTTCCTACTGAGTAATGGGTCGTCCTCTCAAGCGCCTTCCAGTGGGTCGTTCTCTTCTCTGAGAGCACGCTCCTCGTGCAGAGAGTCGGCCCCGCTTTGACTGTCGCTGCCATGCGCCGTCGCTGAGTCCCCGTTAATAAACGTCTTGACAGGGCATTTATATATCTGCATTTTAACCTGCATATATCTGCATTTTATAGTCGTGAGGACAATGAGCGCATCCTCGTCGCTGCTTATTATCGAAAGGTGATTGAAAGAGCGGTGATACCTATAGTACCACGACAGGCGCGAGAAAAGAGATGCACGGAAACAGGACGCTCATCGTTACTGAAATCCAGTGATGGCGGCCAGCGCAAACGGAACGCGGATGAGAAAAAGAAACGACGACACTCGTCCGTGTTCCGTTTGCGCTGGCCGTCATGAGTATTTTCCAATTCGCCAACTGGCTACTCTGTTGAAATTCATTCATTTTACAGTTCGTATGTTGTAGCAGGATTACATGAAAAAATCAACTCGCTACGTTTTGACTAACACCATGTTGCAACCTAGAAGAAACCGTAACTGTATACACAGACCGCCACTGTCCTGCTTGATTTTTCGCAGTGTTTGCTTTTTCGCAACAAGGCCGTTGGTTTTATATAAGGTTGACTAACCAGCCGCTGTATAACCTGTGAACGAGAGCCAAAGGGCGCACATCTGTTTAAATTATTATTTTTTTCGGCCGCGAACATAAAGCTCTCTGTATTGCGGGTGTTCAAGAAATGAAAAACATTTTTTTTTTCACTCCCTTAATGCAAACAAAGACAAAAAAAGGCCATTAAAGGAGCTTCAGCACGTAAAATCGCCGGACTCTCCGGTTGGCCTTCAGGAGACTCGATGATCGGCCCTTTACTGAAGGAAAGACCTTGGAAGCTTGTTCTAACAGCACATCTGCCCGGAAAGCCACACGAGCCCTCCTGCAGTACTTGAAGGCAACAGCATTGAGCGACCGCCTGTGAAACCCTGCACTGTGTGTGTGCTGTGAAATGTGTCTCTCTTGCTCTCTCTCTCTCTCTTTATTCCCTTATTCCCCTCCCCATGTGTAGGGTAGCAAACTGGACGTAGTCTAGGTAACCTCCCTGCATTTCCTGTATCCCTTATCTCTCTCTCGAAGCAATGCTTTTTTTAGATGTCTGGTGAGGAGGAAAAGCAAAACTACAGCGCAGGCGGCGAATAACCATGCAGTTTGCGTCTAGGCATGTATGTGGTCAGTTACAATGAAAGAAATAGCGGGGCAGTATCCCAGCCATGAATATTATTATGAAGACTGTCTGCACCTAGAATGCGTGCGTCTTTCGCCACCCTGGTGGTTAACTATGTCACAGCTATTCCTCTGCGCCTATACTCCGACCCTCATCCGCTCCTCCATTTAAATTATAATTTGTATGGAACGTGCGCCATGCGCATACTCTTCCTTTCATTTGTACCCTTTCGTTTCTTTAATTAGCATGCTTTGTATGTTTGAAAGCGTGCTATAATTAGCTTTTTTTCGTTGATGCGCTCATACGCGACGCTCATATAGGCCTTATAGGGTATGCTTGAATAAAAAACAAACAGTTAAAGCTGAAATTTACTACTCGCTGAGTAGGCCTAAGTACTACTCCCTAAGTACGTACATATGTCTAGCAATCAGCGATGAAATGTACAGAATAAACAGAAATTCCTACCCTTTTCTTTTCTTCCGACGCCCGTGCACAGTGCCGCAAGAAGACCCACGCAAGGCTGGTGATCAAGGCAAAGACCGGCGCAAAGCTCACGCTGAACCACAGGACCTCGTCCGTGAAAAGCATGACAAGGGAGGAATCGTGTTGGTTTGAGTTAAGAGAGGACGCGGCGCTGGCTGCGTGAGTGCCAGAAACCGGCGTCTCTCTGTTCACTTATGCGTGCACCTCCGACGCAGACAGCAACGAGCTAAACAAAACGGTTTGGTCGGGCACCTCTGCGCTTCCTCGTTCCCGCAAGACGTTTTAGGCGAAAACAGGAGAAAGCTAGCCACGACGTGTGGCTGCCGATGGAAGAAGGCTCCAAAACGACGAAAGACAAAAAAAAGGGGGGGGGGGGTGATGACGGAGGAGGGGAGGCTGGAGATCGCGTAGCTCTACGGACGTTTCCTGCACGAAACACTCAGAGAGCTCAAGAGCGTATTCTTTAGAACAAGAATTTAAAATTAATTTCTAGAGTTTTACTCGTCGAAATCACTGTCTGTTTACGAGGGAAGCCATAGGTGACGGACGGCGGATAAACCTTGACCCTTTGGTATTCTTTAACACGCACCTAAATAATATACTACATAGTCATTTCTAATTTCGTCTTCAGCGAGATGCGTCCCCCTGTTCGGGAATTCATTCCAGCCACTTCATGCTCAGCAGCGCTCCGTCATAGCCGCTAAGCCTTGACGACGGCCGATCTAGTACGCCAGGGGCAACAATGGGCGACAAACCTTATGTAGTGTTATGAATGTAATTATGAGGCCTGTCTTGTTAAAATTCAGTCCACAGACGCAGAAGGATGGGGTGAAAAAGATGCACGCCCGAGATCAAGTATCTATTATTCCTTGCAGCGGACAATTATGGCCAGGTTGGCTATCCAGGCAGCTAGTTAATCATGTTCTAGCGAAGCAAGCAACGTTGCGATGTGTCGGCACTCGGATATAACCAGAAAATGTTTAATTGCGTATAGGAACAAGGCCGTGCTCTTTGCTGTATGGCCTACTTCATTTTGTTTTATGCAAAACCACTGGCCAAAAGGCAGACTATTCCTGTCAAAACTTGTTCTTACCTAGTTTTGTTCTCATTATGGCGAAAAAGAAGGTGAAGCCATATATCAGGAAATTAAGGGACAGAAAAAAGCTTCATTTGTGACTAAGTTAATTCAGCGAAGCCGAGCACACTTTAGAGGAAGTGATAACATAGGCAAACACATTTGCGCACTTAGAACAGGCAATATCGCAGTCGCAATAAACTGCTAAAGTAGACATTCATTCATACACACACACGAATAATTGATATTTATTGGTGTGCCGGGGCCTCAGAATTACCGCTGACAGAAATATCGCGCTTCTTTCTGACGCACGCGTAAAGTGGTTGGATCAAATTAATGAAAGGCCCACAGCAATGAAACATCACTTTCGATAAAATTGTTATAATTGAGTAACGAAAAGTTCGAACATACAGTCGATGATTGTGGTTGCCTCAGTTTTTTCTCAGACGCTTGTTGAAGCAGAAAACAAGTATTCCCAACATGAAGGAACACTAATCAATAGATTTATACCTACGCTTACACAATTGAAAACGCGTTTTAAAGCTTGACATAGCCAAAGGGAGAACTCAATGCATATGTCTATGAAACGTACAGATTGAAAACGTATGCAGCCCTACATGAGGAAGTAGTCTGCCCTAATTTGACCGTTTTTTCTTTGTCATTTGTTTTTGCCAATTGTTCTTGCATTTGTCAATCTTTTTTGCCATACAAGCTTACTGATCATATTGTGTAACGTTTTCATCGAGAAGCCAGAATAAGCTTAAGAACCGAGAAAGCACACAGAAAGTTAACTCGCGGAACTCTCCGCGAGCGGAAGGCGTCCAAAGCGTGTCAGCGTTAATAGCTGTTTATGAAATATGTAATGTTTAACAGATGTTGGTGGCATTAAGTGGCTCCGGCTACTCTTTTTCAACGCAAAGCCATTCCATAGCCAAGCAGACAAGTACCCATATGTGCACACATAGAGGAAGGCAGACCTACTCAGACATCTACCGAGGTAATCAATCTGATCACCAAGCTAAGTCGCAATGCAACAATAATAAAACACAGGGCGCTTTGGAGGTATGATATATATGAGACCGTGCGCGTAATGTGGAGAGACGTTATCGTAGTAGCGCGAACTTCCCCAGATTCAGCTCTGGTTTTGAAATCAGAGGTTTCGTCGAAGATTGTTTTTAGGCAAATGTCAGTGGGTCGATAGGCATTAGGAGCTAACAACAACAATAACAACAGCAAAGTTAGGCAGTGCAGGGTGACATGCGCTGGGATAAATTTCAAGTGAGAGAAACACCGAGGAAAATTATTCTTGAAGAAAGACGGCAAAAGTGAATGGACGGCTAAATTGCAGAAACATGAGTACCTCAGTAGCGCGGACATTGAACGGAGGAAAATGTCAAGAAAGTTAACAACAAACGACAGCACAATTAGAATTTTTATTACTATTATTATTATTATTATTATTATTATTATTATTATTATATTATTATTATTATTATTATTATTATTATATTATTATTATTATTATTTGATATCAAGACGGCTAGGCATAAACGCATACAAAAAGGGGAAAAAAAAGGAGGAAATAAGGAGGAGCAGGCAACTGCCACCGAGAGGGGCACAACGCTCGCCTACATTTACGGGAGGAAAGAATAGCAATAGAAGACAAAGAAATGAAGAAGGGGAAATAAAGACGAAAGATAACCAAATTCCAAGAAAGACAGACAAAAACACAGTAGGAACACAATATACACGCCTGAACACAGTAGAAAAAGATGAAGAAAAGAAGTGCTGTACAAGCGGTAGGTCAGTTCAGTTTTGTGAAGAAAAGTTAACAAGGTGCGACGAACGTGGTCGCGTCGAAAAGAGCACCTACTAGGAAATAGGCAGTCTTCGAGGTTCCAACAGTTCCAATCAAGAAGGCTGCATTCCTCTAGCAGCTGTATACACTGTAATATAAGGTGACCAAATGTCTTGGTGCTGTTTTTGGTGGCGTCGACGGTTCAATAGGTGAAAGTCGTCAAACCTACACAATACGGCTAGGCCATCACACTTATCCTGAGCAAAATTTGCATATGGTAACACAAGAAGCAGCGCTTTGATATTTAAAGCCCGAGCTCGTTGCCCGGAGGACAAAAATATATTGGAACAACAGGGCGGAGACCGGCCCCCCCCCCTAATCCCAGTAATTCCACGTACGGCTTGCCCCCCCCCCCCCCCCCCGAAAAAAACTCCTGGCTACGTGCCTGTGATGAGGCACCTGTATGCTGTATCGAAAGTCCGGTAACTATACTTGGAACGTTGTAATAGGGTGCCAGAATGTTCAGCCAGCAAGACCTGTACAAGGCATCCACCTTTCAGAGGCACTGTTATTAAAAAGCTGATGGAAGCATTAGCTGGTCAGCGGTTGGTCAGCGTCGCTAACAGTGCGGTACAGAAATGGAGGTTGAATGAAGAAAAGGAACAGAAATAGAGAACCATCACGATAACACAAACACCGGCGTTTGCGTCGTCTTGTTCCCTTCTCCCGAGTACGTGTTCGCGCGCTAACACTCCTTCATGATGAATACTCACCAACTAGCCTCTATCTGTCGCTCTCGAAATAAAGAACCTGAATGCTAGACTGCACTATATGTAATAACACCTGATACGTGGCTGTAATACATACAATATTTATCAAGTGAAGTGTCTAGTAAATGTCACCGGCTAGTTTTAAAGGGAACGCCCACAAAGATAACCAGCATCTCTTCGTAATAAAGTACTGAAATCCCATACTTGAAAAGAAAACACATAATATCGCGCGCAGACTCATCGACACTAACTTTTACTATCCCATATCGGTCATCATTTATGATTCAGCCGCAACAGAAAGACAGGCGGTACGAATTAGTCACCACTCGTCGATGTTCTGAGGAACATCCAAAGAAATCCATCGAATCCGATGCAAATGGGCCAGGTAGTCACCACTCCAGAGTTCGTTCTTTGACATCTTGCCATGTAGGGCTATTTCGGGTGTAAAACTTCTCGTACCATCTCCTGAAGATTGGTATCCCGCTGTCTTCCTTGACGAGAGCCGGATTCTTGAGAACAGTCTTGCTCCTCATGATTATGAAGTCTCTTTCCAGCTGAAACCAGACACCAAACAAAAAGTATGCTTATATTTCTCTTAGATAGCCTCAAAATACATTCCACGTAGATGGTGAAAGTTGAGTGAGCTTGCATGGCATACTTGCCGACACATAGCGCAATTCCCACATGACACATAAAAAAAGCACCAACACTCGCGGAGGGATGTGCGTATATGTGTCTGTGCGTATGTGCCCTTTTCTGTTTGAGAAATGACCTTCATCAACTAAATACATCGCCTGATTTGGATGTACATTCGCCAGTCACTCACAATAAAGATCCGGATGAAATTGTCCCTACACTATTTCAAAGGGCGCCTTTTAATACGTAAAGTAATGGTTCAAAAACGAGTCTCATGCCTGTTCCCAGAGGCACGTGTCAATAGCCAGAGATAGGGGAGATTTCTAGGAGCTGCGTATATTATTTGCAAATATCTTCAACGCTCTGTATCACGTGTTTGAGCTGATTTTATGATTGTAATATGACTTCATGTTCATTAGAGCGCCGGAATTTACACGACATTCTGTGGCAGGATTTGTATGAGTTTATTTCAGCTCACCTCAGGAGCCTTCAAGTACTTGACTTAGGGGATTTATTCTGACCTTTTACTTTTCTGTGTGTGTATGGTTTTCCTTCTGTTGGTAAGTTCACCCGTACTGGCTTTTATTTTTTAGAGCGCAGCTCTTAGGCGCCCGTTCCTGCGTTGAGCGGCGTCGCCGTCGGTGGCGTAGCCGATAGACATTAAAAAAGTAAAATAAGAAAAAAAAATCCAGGAACGAATAGCATTTGAACCCGGGTCTTCTGCCGTGGCAGTCTAGTATTCTACAACAGAGCCACACTGATTTTTTTTTCTTTATTTCCGGTTGTACATCACACAAATGGGGACAAAATAATTATGTTACAAGATTCCACAAACATGTAGGCACACATCTACCGACAGAGCCACACTGATGCTTGAAACAAATTTGCAAAAATACCCTATACAGGCGTCATGTCGGACAAGGAATCGCATTAACCTATGTAATTTAGCGCGGCAGAAGTATAAAACTAACAACTAGGCACCACACAACGCTAATTGCGCAACGAGTGTGTGGTTGAAAGCTTCCCACCCACTGCAAGGTGCTCAGCCATAATTCTTCATCGTTAGCAGCCACATGCAGCATCAACAAAGTGCACCGAATACCTTACAGATGTGTAGCGCGTACCTCGCTTATCCGCAGAAAGACGAATAATGACATAGTGGGTGCTTCCCTACTTCGCAAAAATTATGATTTGTGGCGTAGTGGATACCTTGCATGCGTACTTGTATTAGATGTCCCAAGAAAGTGTAAAACGGGCTCTAGAAAGGCCGCTCTTCCCGCTCTCGCTGGTTCGCGGCGCCTGCAATGTACAGAGTGGTGTGCGTAGCACTCGAGCGCTGGCAGTTTCTGTGGCAACATGTAACGAATGTTACGTTGCCCCGACAGCAGAAAGCCAAAACATGAAACACAGTTGGCGCTGCCCCAACACGAGGCTGCGCTCAGCATTCGCATTAGGCGGTATCGTAATCGTCGGTGATATTTTTTTTCAGTGCTTCTTCCTGCTTGCTGTTCATTACGTATGAATTGCTGTGTAAAAAAAATCTAGCTGCACAGCATACTTGCGCCACTACCACCTACGATAGGAACTACACGAATTTATATACGCATATCTCTTTCCTCTCCCCATCATCACCACTCATCACTCTTTTTTTCCCTTTCCCTTTTCCCCTGTGCAGAGTAGCAGACTAGAGCGCACTAGTTCAGGCCGACCTCTCTGCTTTCAAATAAAATTCTCTCTCTCTCTCCCCACTGCAACGAATTCGCTAGCCTAGACCACATGCTCTGGCGTTGCCCCTCGTTACGGGGCACGGACCAATCCAATGAAGACAAGTGGCTATCCGCTATCAAGAGCCAACTGCAGGCACAAATAAAGTTTGTTCCAATCCAATCCGCTGTCGGTGCTCAACTATGGGCTGTCCAGAGGGCCCACGATGCGGCGGTCGGGCTTGGCCCGACTGTCCCAACGTGGGAGCGGCCCGCTGCGCGTTGAGTCGTGCACCTCAGGACTGACAATAAAGTTTCGCATCCATCCATCCATCTCTCTCCACTGCAGATTTGTGCTCTGTATATGCGGGTTCCGGCTTGTCCTTTGAAAAGGCTGCCAGTTCAGCAGAATTGAAGGGGGAGGGGGATAATTTATTTCTTAAAGTGGTTCAAGGAGTGCACCATAAAGAACCAAGCTCAAGGTTGCAAGTTCGATGTAAGCCACAAAAATGAATGCGGTTGGCTTAGCAGTGATTGTTACCGAGCCAAGTGCACATTCATTTACATTGTACTCATTTGACGATTTAAAACTGTAGCTGACTGTTTTGCAAAAATGCAGCTTAAAGGGAAACTAAAGGCAAATAACAATTTATGTCAGAGTGAAAGCTCAGAGTGAAAAGGCAATATTATCAACAGCAGTGCCCTACTTACCGAGAAATTAAGCTAAATGTATCACACGATGTGCGCCACGAGTGGGACATTTTGGAAATGATCGCGATGATGTGAGAGCGCCCGACTACAATTAATCTCCAGTAATCAAACTACCTGAAATAAAAAAAGAACCATCCGTGCATCAAGAAACGTAATAAAATGCTGCTTGTTTGTTTCTTTTTGATTCATGGAAAAAAGAACCTCTGTGGCATTGCCATGGGGAACGGCGCGCGTGGTTCAAAGGTTCCGTTTTCGCCGAACTGCGCTTCGCCCGGCACCCTGCTTCGCTCACGCGATCGCGTCCCAGTGGTAGTTTCGGTATCGCGTACTGCCGCGTGTATTTTGTACGCGCGTGAAAGTCGCTCTGACAGAAAGTTCGACAAAATGCCGCATGCATGTGATGTTGCCGGATACCTGAATGGCGCACGCCGCCAGTGCACGCCGCCGCGCAGTAAAGGCGGGCAACGTTGGGCACGGAAGCAGTGACGTAAGAAACAACGCTTTCAGGCGGGTTATTTGAAGTGCGCTAACGGATGTGGATCACTAACACGTGATTTTATTTCAAACTAAGCACTTCCTTGGCAGAAAAGTAGCACTACGAAGTTTCTGGACCGTTATTTCAACAATCAACGTCGACTTAATATTTGCCTTTAGCATCTCTTTAAGACGTTCGATTTGACTGGAGTAAACATGCGTAAAGGGATACATTTCAGGAGGGTCCAGCATCGAGGTAAAATGCACTGAGTAAATTTATGACTCAACCATTATCCATTCGCCCCGCGTTTCCATTAATCCTGACATATATTCCCCGCTACTTCCTTATTACCTTGAAGTTCACGATTCTGTTTGTGGGGATTCGTCAAAACGGTCTGACTTACCATATTTTCGAATCCCCACTCCATCCCTATGCAGACCACGCAGGAAATGGGGGTTGGTCTAGCAAAAGTTCGGTGAATGATGCGCAGTGGAAACGGACCATCGGGAGTCGTGGACATTACTGATATGAAATTGCCGAACGCCGATTCTATGTGCACAACAGCAAGATACGGGCCACACTGGGATATGACACCACGGCACTGCAGAATGCGAGGCTTCCAACCGAAGAGAGACATATCGAAGGTCAATGGCGCGCAGGCACTGAAACATCCGGGTGACCACGACGCCTGCCACGTGACGGACATGAAGCGGCTTTTCCAGGAGGCGGTCGTGGCCGCCTCACGCGCGTACTCTTCGGCTGACAGCAGCCACGAGGCCTTGTGGACGCAGTTCAGGTGTGCCGTGTCCGCCACGTTCTCTGAGATGTCCTGCACGTGGCCCTGACTCTTCGTCTCGTAGCGTGTCATCTGCTTGAAGGTCCCGCTGCTCAGCTCCTCGTGATCGTCAATTCTCCACTCAGGTTCCTCGCCTTCAGCGTGGTACCACACGAATATAAGGCCGTACTTTTCTAGGCTCGTCCACGTCTTGACTGTCGTGAATGTTGGAACTGCAAGAACAAGAAGCTTTTTTAAAGACGATAGTCTTTCTTGGGGAACTTAAACGCAGAAATTTTGGTCTGTCTGTCTTTCTGTTTGTCGGCACGTCCCTCGATTCAGCCACTCGGCCAAAGTTGAACCACTTGCCCAAGGGCCAGCCGTCTTGAACTGGTACGGCTGTTCATACTTGTGAACGTTGTCGATCAAAAAGTAAATATCACGCATATCTAAGGTGCAGCATCACTAAATAAGTATTAGGTGGCGTGTTCCTTTAATAGAAAATGCATACATACGTAATTTTAAGGACCCTAGTTTCTTAAGCTGCGCTGAAAATGCATAAGAATGGAAGCTTGAGCGAGTTGGTATGCGTTCATCTTTGTTGAAACAGCGCTCACTAGACGACGACGAAGTAAAAGAAGGCACAGGACAGGCGCTGCCTGTCGTGTGCCTTCTTTTACTTCGTCGTCGTCTAGTGAGCGCTGTTTCAACAAAGCTGAAAATGCGACTGCGCTGAAATTTGCCTTCCTCCGTGCCCTTCGCACGAGCTCATTGTTGTGCTTCGGTTTCGGTTCTGTATTGCACTGTAAGAATGCCATGGGTTGGTGTTGAAAAACTTTAGTTTTGAGAAGGCCAAGAAGGTAAAAAAAAAATATTTAAAAAATGAAAAAGCAGCGTTGTGGGCGGCCTTCAGGCTGCCGGTTGTGGGCGCCGCTCTGGCGTTCCTGTTTTACCCAGGCGACGTGTAAATAAAAGAGTGTGTGGAGAGTACTCGTTGAGTGCGGACGTTTCTCTGCTTCAGCGCTTCGCGCCAAACCGCGTTTTCGGGCTGGCTGGCGTCCCCGCCGGTCGCTTTGGTCACCGCCGGTCTTCGCCTGCTGCTGCGCCGGGACTACCAGCACGCAACACAGCACTCATGTTTCCCGACGTATTGCCAGATGGCGTCCATATCTCACACAGCGCCTCTTCTATCGTCTTTACACGACATTTGCAGCGAAGCACGCAGATACGCGGCCAATTTTTTTTTTTTCATACATATGTGACATTAATACTTTTTTCTTTTTTGGGGGGTGGTGGTTGGGAGGGAGGGTGACCTGAAAGAGGTGTGAATTGGTGCTTACTGCGGTCGGGACAGGAATAAAGTGAAAAATGAAAATTACCACGACAAAAACACAACGCGCTTCTTGCAACTGCAACTATTCATGTCGGTATACAACGTTCTTAAAGGGACACTAAAGGCAAATATTAAGTCGACGTTGATGGTTGAAATGGCGGTCTGTCCAGAAACTTTGTAGTGCTACGTTTGGGCCAAGAAAGTGCTTATTTTGAAATAAAATCACGTTTTAATGGTCCGCATCGCGTTAGCGCACTTCAAATCACCCGCCTGAAAGCGGCATTTCTGACGTACTGTTCCGTGCCCAACGTTTCCCGCCTTGACTGCGCGGTGGCGTGCACTGGCGGCGTGCACTATTCGGGCATCCGGCAACATCACATGCATGCGGCATTTTGTCGAACTTTCTGTCAGAGTGACTTTCACGCGCGTACAAAATACACGCGGGAGTACGCGATACCGGATGGATGGATGGATGCTATGAGCGTCCCCTTTATAACGGGGCGGTGACAAGTGTGCCACCAGGCTCGACACAAAAAAAGAAACCCTTTACTCTTCTTTTTCTTAGCGTTGGGCTAGTGTCTTCGCTTCAATTAAAACTATTTTACTCAAGAAAAAAAGAACTTAAGTTTTCAGCTCTGTTCTCTGCCCTTTACGGCAGAATGTCCTTATTTTTTTTTTACAATATTTATTTTTGTCCTTTCTCTCTAGTTTTCTGCCACCAATACTCTAACCGTCTCTTACTTATTGCGCTCGCGGGTGTGTTCAGCTTTCCATTGTCTCTAAAACCCAAGGCGTCATGTAGGCTGGTGTCCAAACGTACACCTGGGTGGATATCTCCACATTCAATCAGGACATGGTCCGCCGTTTCCTTATCTTCCCCGCAGCACGTGCATTGTTCTTCTTCTTTACTGAATCTCGCTTTATAACTACCCGTTCTAAGGCAACCCGATCTCCCTTCAAACAGTAAAGCGCTTCCCATTGAATTATCGTAAAATGACTCCCTCCTTGTTTCATTTCTGCCCTTTCGGTAGTTACTCAAAGTCGGTTTTTTCTCCATAGCTGCTGTCCAGTAAATCCTCTCCGCCTCTCTGACTTTTCGCTTAACGCTCTTTGTTGACATACTGCTTACACTACCAGCCGTATATTTACTAGTGAGCCTCCTAGTTCTTTTTCTCCACTTGTGTCCACGCTCTTCCTATACAAATAACGGAACACCTTCTCTGCCCATCTACTCTCCTTCATATTCCTTAGCCTTTCTTCGAACCTTATTTTGCTCTGAGCCTCCCTCGCTTCAAAACCTGCCCATCCCATATCGCCCTTTACCGCCTCATTTGTCGTCTTCCCGTGAGCACCCAACGCGAGGCGTCCCGCAGTCCTTTGATTTATATCCATTCCCTATTGCACCTCTGCCCTCATGAACACCACTGAGTTCTCAAAAGTAAGCCCAGGAACCATTACACCTTTCCACAGACCTCGAAGCACCTCGTACCTATTGTATCCCCACAATGCTCTGTGCTTCATTATTGCAGCATTCCTCTTTCCTTTTGCTGCCGAGGCTTTTTCCTGTACCTCCATGTACCTGTCACCCTCATTTATCCATACTCCGTGGTACTTGTATTCGCTCACCCTCGGTATTTCTTGGCCCTGTATTGACAACGCCTGATCACAAGGATCATTGAATACCATCAATCCAGATTTTGTTACACTAAATCCTAGTCCTAGAGCTTCTCCTTCCCTTCCGCATATATCCGCCAGCTGCCGTATATCCTCTCGACTGTCAGCAAACAAGACAATATCGTCAGCATAAAATAATCCTGGAAGCTTCTGCTCAATCATCACACCGCCCTGTTTGTGTGACAGATTAAAACCAAAGTTGCTACCTTCTAGCGCTTTTTCCATATTCACCATGTACAGCATGAATAACAGCGGGGACAAAGGACATCCCTGTCTCAGCCCCTTGCTAATCTCAGCGTTCTCCTTCCTACTCATTCCTTCCCATTCTATGCAAACTGTATTTTCTCGGTATATCTCCCTCAAAAGCTGTATACAGTCGTCGCCTATGCCCATTCCTTTCAATATATCCCACAAAATTTCCTGATTAACGTTGTCGTACGCCCCAGTGATGTCTTGAAAAGCCATGTACAAGGGCGTATTTTCTGTTTTCGATATTTCTATACACTGAGTGAGAACAAACAGGTTATCGTCTAACCGCCTGTCGACTCGAAATCCATTATGGAGTTCTCCCAAAATATCGTTGTTTTCTGCCCACTTTTCTATTTTCATTTTTACTGCTTGCATCGCCAACCTGTATAGTACCGATGTAATGGTTAGTGGTCTATACGAGCGAATGTTATCCTTTTCTCCCTTGCCTTTATAAATTAAGTTCATTCTACCTTTTCGCCAACTATCCGGTATTTGCCTGTCCTTTAAGCATTTTTCTACAGCTTTCAGCAGTGCTTCTTTAGTGCTATTTCCTAGTTCGTTAATGAGGCTAACGGGAATCCCATCTAAACCCGCGGCAGTGCGCTTTGGAATTTTCCCTTCAGCCTTTTTCCAGTTGAATTTCTCCAGTACTAGCTCTTCCTCGGTTGCTCTCTCCGCTTTTACTCACCGGGGAAATCCCCTGGACGCCCTTTTTAAACGAATCGAATGTTACCTTTCGGATGTTACCTAGCGCTTCGTACCCTTCCAATTGATTTCCTCCTTCATCTAGAATATGTTGTTGCGTTGTGACAGACTTCCTACCTAGCGCCCTTATGTGGCTCCAAAGTATCCTAGGTGCGGCCTCCTTTTTCTTTTCGTGAATCTCTGTCACCCAGCGTTCATTTTCGCCTTTAATTTTTGCCTCGACCACTTTCTGTGCAATGGATATTTTCTCTAGATATATTTCCCATATTTCTTGACTTCGTCCTGCGGTCGCTTGTCCTTTTTTGCCCTTCTATGATTCCGTGATGCTTCACGCCGCTTCTCGATCGCTTCCCGGATTTCCTTGTTCCACCAATTTTTTGGCTTCCTCTTTCCTTTCCAGCAAATACTTTTCTTCTCTCTCCCTATCTCTTTCGTCATCAGATCTAATAGCTCACTGTACTCCCAGCCCTTGCCTGGTATTTTGCCTACTTCTTCCTCGACTCTTGAGCGAAACTACCACTGAGACGCGACCGCGTGAGCGAAGCCGGGCGCCGGGCGAAGCGCAGTTCGGCGAAAACGAAACCTTTGAACCACGCGCGCCGTTCCTCGTGGCAACGCCATAGAGGTTCTTTTTTTCCATGAATCAAAGAGAAACGAACAAGCAACATTTTATTACGTCTCTTGATGCACGGAAGGTTCTTTTTTTATTTGAGCTAGATCGATTACTGGAGATTAATCGTAGTCGGGCGCTCTCACATCATCGGGACCATTTCCAAAATGTCCCACTCGTGGCGCACGTCGCGTGATACATTTAGCTTAATTTCTCGGTAAGTGGGGCACTGCCATGGAGGAAGGAAAAATAAGGAGAGGCCCTGACGTCACATTCGTGAAGCCTCCACATCGCAAACACCCGCATCGCCTCCTAGCGAAGGAGCCTCGAAACATTTCGCGATTTCCGCCGTGTCGTTTGCAAGCGCATGCGCGATTCGAGCCTTTTTCTTTTTTTCGCCGTGCAAGCGGCGCCGCGGCGCAGTCGATTCGCGCGTGCTGCTCCTTGTGTGTGTTCTTTAGGAAAGCTACGCAATGCCCAGCTGTTGCGTATGGTTGCGTATACCCGGTGCAAATCGCGTGCACTGCGGAAAGTACTGGCTGTCACTTTTCATGAGTACGTACACGTTCGCTTCAGTGCTGATCACTAATGCATGGTATTTGCATGCGAAGCTCTCGGATGTGCGCTATGTTGCTTCTTACTCATTGTGTCAACTCAGAACACACGTGAACCTTTGTTTTTGGCGTCTGACGCGCCGTGCATAACATGCGCCGAAGGCATCGTACGTTTTTAGAGGCTGTGTCGTTCAACGAAAGGGCAATAAACTTACGTTGTTGTTATCGGACTACGTGATGTATGTATTGCGCGGTGTGCGCTCGCTGCGTGCTTGTTGTGTGCGTACTGGAATTACAAACTTTACGTGCACGATCGCGTATACAGCGGTGTCCTCTTTTCGACGTGAAGTTACGTCAACTATAGGTTGGCGTTGCGCCGAATAGCTACTACGCTCACTCCATATACACGAGCAAAGAACCGCTAATCCGGCAACAGATCGGGAAATCAGGCTACGAGAAAGGAAAAGCCTAACGCCCAGCAGAACGCGTAAGTCACTGCAAGGTGAGTTCGAATACGATGATGCAGGGGCTGAACGTTTTTGATTACGGCACTTACCGGTACTTTCTGTACTGTTGCACAAAACGCTCCACGAAGAATTTCAGCACGCAGCGCTCGGGCCTGCCACGCACGAACAGCCTGGTAAACGTCTGCTTGCAACATTTTACTGCGTGCGAACCGCACAATACGCGCTAAGTTTACACCGGGACTACAAATCTGCGCAGAAGCTAACCACCGCGGAGAGCACGCCGCGGGGCGTCTGCTGTTTTGTTTGCCCCATACCGGTTTGTTTGCCCCATAAATCTGACGTCACTTCCGCCACACTTTTCGCAATGCATTGAAATACGATAGGGCCTCTCCTTAGTATTCCTTCCTCCATGGGCACTGCTGTTGATAATATTGTCGTTTTAGACGTTGTCATACATTGAGTTTTCACTCTGACATAAATTGTTATTTGCCTTTAGTGTCCCTTTAAAGGGGCCCTGCAACACGTTTTCAGCATGGTCAGAAAACGATGCCGATCGGTAGTCGAGGCTGCTGAGAACACGTGAGCCAAATGTTATAGCGCAGCAGGTGGCCTGGAATTTACAATTAATTCTCAAAGTCCGCTAGAAATCGTTCCCTCTTCTTGCTACAAATGGTGCCATATACCCGAACGACCACGCCATATATCTCAATTCACGGCCATTGGCTGATTTGAGCATATCGTGAGCGGCACAGTTACCGTGGCCGCCGCGGGAGGCCTCCACGTGCCCGCGCACGCGATCTCACTGAAAGTAAGCCGCACGTTGCAAGGAAAACAAAAGTAAAAAGCGCTCAAATTCACGACGTGCGCGTGACGTAACTTCTTTCCCCTGGGTCATCCCTCCCTGCTTAGCTTCCAGTGCGCTCGTAGGGACGAGAGAAGAGAGAAAGCAATTACAGCGTTCGAGAAATCTCTGTAACTCCGCTCGTACTTGACGTATTATAAAAAAAAATTGCAGTGGCTTAGCTCGGCTATGCCAGGATATACATAGGGTTAGCAATGGTTCAGCTGATTATTCTTAGCTTTCCAGATTGTCTAGGATTATTAGCCTTCTTCTTTTCATTCTTCGTACGCTGAACCGCTAGTTGCCAGGCAACTACTTCGGGATCCGATGAGATAAGCTTCTCGGCTCTTCTGTGCCGTTGAGCAGCATTTGCGCTCTCCTTCTCCATGGCGTTACCCACCTGCAAGCGCCAGTCAGAGGCAGCGGCTCCAGCGCAGTGTCAGACGGCGACTGCACAGCGAAGGCGAATAGCTGCGCGCGCGCCTGCGCCAGTGTGTCTGCCATGGCTACGACGCCACTCCTCTCGAATGCGCAGACCAGCAGCGGCGAGTCGCACTCGGCGGTGGCGGAGTCTGCGCGCGCGCCGGCGCCAATGTGTCTGCCGCAGCTACGACGCCACTTCTCCCGAACGCGCAGACCAGCAGTGGCGAGTCGCGCGCGGCGGTGGCGGAGAGCGCGTGAGATGCCGGCTCCGGTGAGCCAGCTGTGTGACATCCCTGATCCCCGCGCATGCGCAGCACGGCTCATGAGGATCCACGCGAAATCGGCTCCGGCTAGGCGAGCGTAGCTAACGCTACAAAACTTTTGCTGCGGTCTTTCCGTGAGGCAATAAACACTTTCAATGAAGCCATTCGATGGTTACTTGGATAAGTGTTGCAGGGCCCCTTTAAATGTGTCATGAGCTGAGAAAACTAAGGCAAGTAAATAAAAAAATGTGACAATGATTAAAGAAGAAATAATGAGTGAGGGAAAGGTCGTAAATTACGTGTCCTATTGAGACCTATATGGTATCAGACGCCGTTAATTGATGCGAATATTACTGAGGTAAGAGGTGAGGCGAGGTTGTGCGATTGAGTCTGGGCTTAATGGGCGATGTGCATCCTTGAAGTATTAATGTATGTCGTGATTGGGGGATCACGCGTGATGACGGCAGTCGCTGCTGAAGATATTATCGTTGCTGCGCGTCATGCAGGGCTTCGTTCGAACTTCACGCTTGCAGCAAGGCCACCGTTACCGTTGTGGTCGCTACATCCACTCGAAGCCCTACTAACCAATCCCGGAATCCAAAAGAAAACACAGTCGTCATATTTAGCCCTACAGCAAGCCACACTACTGTTCCTGCATGAGGAACACAACGGACACCTTCATAATTAAAGGGATGGTTCTCTTGCTGCTGCGTGCTCAGTAAGAGCACTGGATATTTCCGCGAAGTCCGGCACCACAAAATTCAAGACATCGCGTTTCCCATCATCGACGACTGCAGCACTTGCCGCCCTCCGTACTGCACTAAGTTCGTAATTGAAACGTCGTTACAGGCATGGTCAATATTCTCCGACTCCAAGGCAGCTCTCCAGTGCACTATGTGGACATTTCGTCATGGACCGAATGTACAATTAGTCGCCGACATAAGACTGTTTCATCACGTCGCTGTAGGGAACAAACACAACATAGTGTATCAGGAGATATTGGACCATTCCGGCATCTACGGAAACGACCGTGCAGATGGCCGCCCGATCTGCTCATGATAGTCTCTATTGTGTAGCTAGCTGTACCGTTCTCTTGAATAGACGCAGGTGCAAGGCTTCGTTCGCTCGCACTTGAACTTATACTTGCACCATGGAACTTGTGGGGGTGCTATCGCCCCCTGTAAAGTCATTTTCACCTCATGGCGCACGCGCGTCCAGTGGGTCGGCGTAGTTAGCGTTCTCGCCGCCGTGCGAAGGATGGCGCTGCTCCTGCGGTTGCGCTAATCTCACCGTAGGTTGCGCTAAAGTAGGTTGCGCCGCCCTGTCGGCGAGGTTAGGCGGGTGCACGGGGAGAAGCAATGACCCTCTTCTGGGGTTTGGCGTGGTCGGCGACGGTCGGCTCTCGGGAAGTTCCGTGGGTGCGGTACCACGGCTCGTTCCCGCGAACTCCCGTGGTGAGTCGAACGTCGGAGACGCATTCGCGGTACATTGTATGCGTTATGTTGCTTGTGTGTGTTATGTTCTCTGCGTGTTTTATTCTTATTGTTATTTGGCACGTTCCTTCAGTTATTTCTTAGATTCGGCGGCGAGCTCGTTATTATGTAAAAGCTGTTAATAAATGTCCACGTGTTTGTTGCATTACGATGAGACCGTGTCCGCTGGTCCGAGAGCGGCCAATTAGACCCCACACACTTGTCGGAATTCGCTAACGCTAGTCTCCACAACTTAGACCTGAATCTACAACTCCGTCTTCGGTCCGGAATATCCAGAGCTGAGGACAGGGGTGTAGGCAGAAATCTTTTTCGGGGCGGGGGGGCACCTCCATGATCTGAAGTGGGGGCCGGGCAGACAGATGTGGTCGAGTGTCACTTTGTGCTCTGTGTGCCATGGCAAAAAAATTTAGGTGGGGGGGGGGGTGGTGTGCCACCCCCTGACTACGCCACTGGCTGAGGACACGCTTCTATGGCCTTTGAAGCGATGAAAAATCCCTGGAACACGCAGTGTCACTGGAGCCAACATTTCGACAAGGTCTTGTCTTCTCCAAGGTTGCAACTTGAAGACAAGACCGCTTGTCGAAACGTTGGTTCCAGAGACACCCCGTGATGCATGGCTTTTTTATCGCATCGAGATTCCATCTTTCCCTGAACTTCTACCTTCTGTGCCTTTTGCGGCTTGGCGTTGCCTTCACACATATACTACTTATTTCGGATCGGAATCTCCAACAGCCCTACATGCGATAACTGTATAGGGTGTATGCACGGCCGGCATCGACAGCGACATGCAGGCAAGTCTCGCTGTGCACTCTGGGTAATCCGCCATTTTGAAGCAATAACAAGCAGAGGAGCAAAGCAGCGTGTATGACCAGTCGATAGCTGTCATGGTTTACTGCACCGTTGTAGGCTGCAAGAGCCGTACGTACACCAAAGCCGAGAAAGAGAAGGCTAAGCAGAACAGTCAGAACCTCAGCAACTTTCGGCTTTTCAAGATTCCAAAGGTGCGAGTTCATGAATGCTGCAAGACGAGGCAGCTGTCGCAACGCCGGCAGCGCGAGTGGATCGCCCGCCTCAGCAGGAACGGTGTCGCCGATAATCCGCAGAAGTACAAAGTGTGTTGCCGACACTTTTTATCAGGTATGCAAGTCTCGCACCTACGTTACCTATTTTAAAGCGCTGCCCGTTCCTGTCATTGTAAAAGTGTTATTTTGGGCACCGCGGATGCAAGCATTGCTTTGAGCAGAGCGTTGGTGTACTCCGTTTCGCAGGGCCACAGCCTCCAATGGGTGCTGCTGGCACTGCAAGGGCTTTTCGGCTCACGAGCTGCACTGGCATCGGCATCTAATCGTCGTTTTTTCCTCGTCGACGACGCGAAATCCATTTCAGCGATACTAGGCCTCACATCCAATTTCCTGATGTGCGTCGGCAACCACGAGTTGGCGCTGTCCGTGCACGAACGCTCCTGCCGCACGCGCACGCCGTACTCTACGTAAAAAAGCAGTGCCGCGACATGGGAGCACACATCGCCGTTCCCGGCCATGCACGTACAGTGCGCGGCAACGACTTCACCGTCGCACTTGCACAGGGCCCATGAATCCACAGGTGGCCTGTTAAGGCTCTGCGAGTGAAGTCGAGGCTTTGACGGAAACCCGTCTGGTCGGGAAGTAACATGATAGAATAAAAGCAGGACACCGACCAAGAAATAAAATGCGGAAAAAGACGTTTCGGCTCCCCTGACGGGAGCCTTGTTCACAATGAAAGCGACGACGGGTGAAGCGATGCTTATGAGGGCTTTAAAATATGACGTAAGCTGCGGCTGTAGATAAGAGGGAGCGTTCCGTCATTTCGGTTCAGAGTATGATCCATCGTTTGAATCACGATGGATTCTAAATAGTGTCTCAAAGTTTCAAAAGAAAAGTTTCCTGGCGTAGTTTATCGGATCCCATGTAAAGACTGTGACAGTGTATATATCGGCGAGACAGGAAATTTTGAACAGCGGATCAAACAGCATGTCAATGACGTCAACAAGAAAAAAGTTTCTTCGAATGCCTTGGCCGAGCACGCTGAAAACTTGAGCCACCACATTGATTTCGATAACGCCACGATCTTGGAAAAGGAGAAAAAACTGTCTGCAAGACACCATTTAGAATCCATCGTGATTCAAACGACGGATCATACTTTGAACCGAAATGACGGAACGCTCCCTCTTATCTACAGCCGCAGCTTACGTCATATTTTAAAGTCCTCATAAGCATCGCTTCACCCGTCGTCGCTTTCATTGTGAACAAGGCTCCCGTCAGGGGAGCCGAAACGTCTTTTTCCGCATTTTATTTCTTGGTCGGTGTCCTGCTTTTATTCTATCAGGCTCTGCGAGTGTTTGACCTGGGCAAAAAGATAACATTGTATTCCGCTAGAAGAATAAAACACTTTAACGTACCTTTGTTTTTAGAATCACGCAGTCTGAGGAAACTTCCTTAACCGATGGCTCGCGCATCCAACCGCTGGTCATAAAATTGTGGACTTCTAATCCTTTTTAAGCCTTTAGTTGCTGGCGGGTAAGGAAGCTGGTCCTCAAAACAAGCAACTCGCTTATGTCTGCGGCGTCGATTCGCGGCCACAGGTTGACGTCTCTTACTCAGTCGCTTTCCCGAAGCTCAAAGTGGTCCACACCACACAGGGCAACTTTCTCACTGTAGCGCGCCTGGTCTTTGACGCACAGCGTCGCTGCATAATCCGTTTGATCATGCGTCATTTTGCCGCAAAACAATGTTGCATTCTTGCACAGAGATGCCAAACCTCACGCCCGGAGACCGACTGCGACCATACATCGACGACCAATCCACAAACGTTGCCTGCTTTGGTCTGCTTGTTATTGCTTCAAAATGGCGGATTACCCAAAGTGCACAGCGAGACTTGCCTGCATGTCGCTGTCGATGCCTGTCGTGCATACACCCTATACCTGCGAGGAAACAACCGCCCATCTTCTCTGTGAGCGTCGCCCCCCGCTTCAGTGCGCGGGGTCTGAAGTGGACATAACGCCAAAACGAAAACTGGAGAACCTGCGTGACAAGGCCTCGGTCGCTTACCAAAGTCGGAGGTGAGAGCGGTCAGAGCGCTCTGAGCTGGAAAGTGATGCTCAAAAAGTATACGTATGTACTTGCCGAACGTGTCCAGAGCACTCGACTTCGACCAGCTGAATGTGATGCGCGTCGCCAGAGCGCTATGACTCGCATTAGCTTGCATCATATTGCACAACTTTATGTTCTTTGACTGTTGCACAATGTGCCAGCGCAATCCGATCCTCGTCAGTGCGGTAGAAATTATATTCAGCTTTCTTTTTTTCTTCACACGCAGGTGACACCGCGCAAACCAGTCTCATCAGTGGCCACAATTTCAAGCGCAGGAAATATCTTGCGCAGCGTAGGTGTTATCATTGAAAACATTACTTCCCGCTCTCTTTACGTGCTGTCTGTTCCGAACGCTACATCAAGGGAGCAGGCCTTACTTCTGGGCGGCGAGAGTACGAGCGCCGTTGGCAGACTCGGCAGTCACCGTAATCTCACTCGGCAGACTCGCCGGCGTCCCCTGCAACGCAGGTGTTTAAAAAAAAGGGCGAAGGGGACAGTGCACCAACTTTTCCTCGACTAAAGAAATGGAACTTATGCCGCCTTAGCAAGCCTACTGCGCTCTTATTAAACTGATGATGTCAGTATAGCATTAGACTGCCCACGTGGCGAAAACTGTTCGGGTCATTACAATCAACATCGAGGACTGGTTGAAGCCCCTAGGCCTTCAGTGCTCCAGCGTCAAGACCTTCCATTTTGCAGATACATTTTCACGAACCTTATGCCTCTCTACAAAACATTTTGTAACACTGACCACTTCGAACGATGCTCAAGAAGGCAAACCTGAAATGACAATGGATTCTGCTATGTGCTCATGTGGGAAACGTACTCCAAGTAGAGGTTTACCTCTTTGGAGCCATTTGAGGCAGCCAGTGACATTGGTGTTTTCGAGTCCAACACTGACCCTAAAGCAATTTAGAGAGCACTGGAGAAGCTTGTAAAAGATTGCGGTGCACGCCCAAGGAACTACCTAGGTGTGGATATCAGGCAGTGCTTGTCACGAGTGAAAGCCAAAACACTTGATTGCTCAAAAGTGGCTCAGAAGAAATGGAAACTGAGTTTTTTCCATAGAAGAGAGCAGAACTGAAAAAATGAGGCCCCATTTTACATGCATGTAAAGTGCTGAGAAATCTCAAAGACCATAGTCGCAAATAGATTGAAGTGGCTTACTTCTCAACTTTCTTACGTTATCGTTTTTTTTCACATATCTTCACCTTAGTAAAACTGTTGTTCTTGAAGTAAAGAAGGTATACTTACGTGTAGGGTGCTTAGTATGGTGAAATCTTGTGGATAATGTAAGTGCAGACTTAAATTTCTGTGTTTAGCGTTCCTGTTTATATTGTAACGCACAGTTCAAAAAAACACACTTTAATGAACTATAGCGAGTTGGGCGAACTTGTGCCCGAGAAGGAAGCAGGAGATGACTAAAACGGAAGTCTCTGAGCAGCTCTGGAGAAGAGTCCTCTTGCGAGCTCCCAAGCTTCACCTCTTCTTCTTCTCTTCCTCTGCTTGTGTCCCGCGGGGGTCGCGCGCAGCTGTTCTGGCCTGGGTCAAGCAGGCACGCGCTCTCGGCCACACATTTATCTTCTTTCGCACGTATGCCACAAACAATTGGGAGGGCGCACAAATCGGCCTGGGCGCGTAGTTTGAAACCACCTTGTGTCATTACCCCCCCTTTCGAGAGTGCATCGTCCCGATGCCGATTAGCAACTGGTTTCCAGGCGATCGTTTACAACAACTCTTGCTGATTGCAGTTGCCGTCAAGCAGTGTGGCGTCCTCGATGGTTCATTCCCTGTCGTAGTAAGGTTTCATTCTGACGACATGCACAATTTCTGTGCGATGCCGCCGTCGTGATGAGATTTCCTGTCCCTCCGGAACAACTTCGTAATTCACGGAGCCAAGACGGCGGAGCACTTTGTATGGACCAAAGTAGCGGCGTAGCAGCTTTTCGGATAGGCCACGTACCCGTGCGGGAATACACACCCATACTCTGTCTCCGGGTGCATACTGGACGTCTCTCCGTCGCAGATTGTATCGATGCGTGTCGGCTTTCTGTTGTTGGTGAATACGATGTCGCGCCAGCTGTCTTGCTTCTTCAGCTCTTTGTATATAGTCACTGACGTCATATTCATTCTCTGTCACCTCATCAACAGGTAGCATAGCATCTAAAGGTGTGGTGACTCTCCGGCCGAAAACAAGCTGAAACGGCGCCATTCGGGTTGTCTCTTGCACTGCGGTGTTATACGCGAACGTTGCATAGGGTAATATTTTATCCCATGTACGGTGCTCTATGTCCACGTACATCGACAACATATCAGCCAACGTTCTGTTCAGTCGTTCTGTGAGTCCATTTGCTTGTGGATGATATGCTGTCGTTTTCCTATGACTGGTGTGCGTCAATTTCATGATGGACTTTATCAGGTCAGCCGTAAACGCGGTTCCTCGGTCCGTGATTAGCACTGTAGGAGCGCCATGCCGCAGTACGATGTTGGTGACGAAGAATTCGGCCACTTCAACGGCCGTTCCTCTAACAAGAGACGCTGTCTCCGCATATCGAGTCAGATAGTCGGTCGCAACTATCATCCACCGCTTCCCCGACGACGACGTAGGAAATGGGCCGAGTAAGTCCATTCCCACTTGTGCGAATGGGGCCTCTGGTGTTTCTATAGGCTGAAGGAGACCTGCTGGTTTCAACGGTGGGGTTTTGCGTCTTTGGCAGTCACGGCAAGTTCTGACATAGTGTTGCACAGAGCTTAGCAACTTCGGCCAGTAATATTTAGTGCGGATGCGTGCTAATGTTCTGATTACTCCTAAATGTCCAGCTGACGGATCGTCGTGGCAAGCCTCCAAGATCTCAGGTCGTAAAAGTGCAGGGACGACGAGCAGGAATGCCGCTGTATTGTTTTCAAAATTCCTTTTATACAGGACGTTATTGCGAAGAACGAACGTCGACAAGCCGCGGGCGAAGGCTCGTGGAACATCGCCAGACCCTCCCTGTAGGTACTTGATCAATTGTAGTAGTTCCGGGTCAGATTGCTGATGATGTGCCATCTGCGATGTTGTCACAGCTCCCAAGAATGGTAAATCCTGTCCGTCGTCGGCCAAAGTAGAGACAGGGGGTTCAATCGGAGCACGTGACAAGCAATCAGCATCGCTGTGCTTGCGACCAGACTTATATACGACTGTGATATCGTATTCCTGTAATCGTAGGCTCCATCTTGCAAGCCTTCCGCACGGATCCTTGAGATTGGCCAGCCAGCATAGTCAGTGATGGTCACTTATAGCTCGAAAATGCCTGCCGTATAAATATGGTCGAAACTTGGTGATAGCCCATATCACAGCGAGGCATTCTTTTTCCGTCGCTGAGTAGTTCACCTCAGCTTTCGAAAGAGTGCGACTGGCGTACGCAATAACTCGTTCTTGTCCATTTTGCCATTGAATAAGTACGGCCCCAAGACCTGCATTGCTCTCATCTGTGTGAATGTCTGTTGCCGCTTTTTCGTCAAAATGCGCAAGAACAGGATGGCTTTGAAGGCAATTCCTTAGTTCATTGAAAGCATCCTCCTGTTCAGTAAGCCAAACGAAGGGCACATCTTTTGTCAGCCGAGTCAGCGGTTCAGCGATTCGCGAAAAATTTTCGATGAATCGTCTGTAATAGGCGCAGAGTCCTAAAAATCGCCTCACGGCATTTTTATCCGTTGGCTTTGGAAATTTTGCGACGGCCTCAGTCTTCCCAGGATCTGGGCGGACGCCTTCCGCACTGATGACATGGCCGAGAAAAAGGAGTTCACGGAAGCCGAAATGGCATTTCTGCGGTTTTATCGTCAAATCTGCTGACTTGATAGCGGTGAGCACAGCCCGCAGCCTTTCCACATGTTGCTCGAAGGTAGCAGAGAATACTACGACGTCATCCAGATAAACCAGACAAGACTGCCATTTCAGACCGGAGAGCACTGTGTCCATCATTCGCTGGAAGGTGACGGGTGCTGAACAAAGGCCAAAGGGAAGAACCTTAAACTCGTATAAACCGTCCGGTGTCACAAACGCCGTCTTTTCGCGATCTCTTTCGTCAACTTCGATCTGCCAATATCCACTTTTAAGGTCCAGCGAGGAAAAATACTTTGCATCTCGTAGCCTATCCAGAGTGTCATCAATCCTTGGAAGAGGATAAACATCCCACTTAGTGACGGCGTTCAGTTTCCGGTAATCAATGCAGAAACGCAAGGTCTGATCCTTTTTCTTTACAAGGACAACAGGTGAGGCCCAGGGACTTGCTGACGGCTGAATGACGTCGTCCTTGAGCATTTCTTGAACCTGATTTCCTATAGCCTCTCTTTCTTTAGGTGACACCCGGTAGGGATGCTGGTATATAGGCCTCACCGACTCATCGACAATAATGCGATGTTTGGCGATAGGTGTACGACTAACTTTGGATGACATCGAGAAGCATGCGGCGAATTCCCTTATAAGTCTCTCTATTTCTTCCTTTTGATGGGGCAGTAGTCCTGGTCCGATGTCGATAGCTGCCAGGACAGAGTCCACGTCTTGTAAATCAGATGTCGTGGTTTCAGAAGTGTTCAGCTCCGTAACCTGCACGAAATCATTCAGACTGGCGACGACGGTTCCCTTTGCGATGTGTTGTATCTCATTTCCAAAGTTAGTAAGCAGAACGTTGGTACATCCGCTACGCAGCTGAACAAGGCCTCGTGCCATGCAGATTCCTTTTTGAAGCATCAGGTCGGTGTTGTTGTCAGCAAATCCTTCGAAGTCACTGAACGCTCTGTTGGTTACTGCGACAGATATGCTAGATCTCGGCGGTATCATGACGTCGTCATCCGCAATACAGAGGTCATAAACGTCTTCTCCAGTGTCGAAAGTTGCGATAGCGTGCCTCGTTGAGAATGAGACGCAAGATTCTCGCAAGTTGATTACAGCGCCGTTAGCTTGCAAGAAGTCCATGCCGATAATCAAATCTCTTGAGCATTCGGGCAGCACAATAAGGCTGGCGACGTATGTGAAGCCCCGTATACCAATTCTTGCTGTGCATATTCCCGTCGGATCGATGAGGTGCCCTCCTGCTGTGCGAACCTGTGGTCCCTTCCAAGGCGTCAGCACTTTCTTCAGTATTTTAGAAAGCTCATTACTCACAACTGAATAATCAGCGCCTGTATCTACCAGTGCAATGACTTCGTAGCCATCAATAAACACGCGTAAATCTGAAGCAACATCGCTACCACGGCACCGGTTTCCGAGTCTGTCGTCGTCGTTCAGAGTCAGCGATGGAGGTTCTTCTGCGTCAGCGTCGACAGCGGCCTTGCCTCCACAGGTCGCTGACTCTAGTTTTCCCGACGCGGGCTTGGTGAACGGCGTCTTGGAGAGCTTGCTGAAAGGCGGGGGCTCGGCGACCGATACCTCCCCGCCGTCGTTGCTCGAGGTTGGTGTTGCTGAAAGCCAAGTGAGTTTTGACGACTCGAGAGGTATTCCTCGATTTCGAAGGGGCGCTCGCCATTTCGGGGTCGAGGTGCATTTACAGGGAAACCACGAAGACCTGCCTGGCGATACTGGCACATGCGGTAGATGTGGCCAGCCTCCCCACAGTGGTAACAAAGGGGTATCCTATCGGGAGTGCGCCAGATATCACTCTTTCTGAGTCTCCTCTCGGGTGGTGGCTGCAGTGTGCTTGGATACATCGGGTGCTGTATCGGAGTTGTGGCTGCGACATCTGCACGCCCGGGAGTTCCTCGCAGTAAGGCATCGGCGTAGGACACACTGGGCTGCTGACGCTGTAGTGGCACTTCTGTATGTGCGTTTGTCTGAGGCTCCTGGACCGCCTGTCGAACCTCCTCGCGTATCACGTCGGCCAGTGATGAAAGCATTGGAGCGCTCTGGCCAAGTCGCTGTTTCTGTAGCTCTTCTCGTACTACAGACCGTACCAGCTCACGCAACATCTCCATGCTGTTTCCGAAGGCTGCTGGAAATGCGTCCAAAGAGGCGATGTTCATCTCTCGGTTATACATTCTTGCTCGCTGTTGTAGCGTTCTTTCCATAGCAGCCGCCTCGGAACAAAACTCAGTGACGGTGCGCGGCGGGCTGCGAACAAGTCCGGCAAACAGTTCCTGTTTTACCCCTCGCATTAAATGACGCAGCTTCTTGTCCTCGCTCATGTTTGGGTCCGCTCGGCGGAAGAGACGACATGTCCTCCACATACATAGCCACGCTCTCGTTGTTGCGCTGGCTTCTTGCTTGGAGAGCAGCCTCGGCTCTTTCTTTGCGATCTGTACTGGGGTAAGTGGCGAGCAGCTCCCGTCGGAAGTCATCCCATGAAGGCATGGCAGATTCGTGGTTTTCGAACCACGTTCGTGCGTTATCCTCCAGCGCGAAGTAAACGCGTCCCAGTCTGCGATCCGCTTCCCATCCGTTAGCCTTTGCAACGCGCTCGAATTGTTCTAGCCAATCCTCCGCGTCTTCGAAGGTGTCGCCGTGAAAAGGCTGCGGCGTCAATGGGGGATTCACTACGATGTTAGCTGGTGTGAGCTGAGCTGTCATGTCGGTAGCACCGCCGTTCACAGCCGCTAAGGGTCTAAGAGAATCCGACAAACGTGAAAACTCAGGAGCCTCACCACGTAGGCGTCGACTGCAGCGCTCATGAACAGGCGTCAGCTCGTTGGGTTCAAGTCGCTGTGGTTCTGGACTGAGTTCGGTCACTCGAGAAGGGCTTGGCATGCTACCCCGCACCTCCACCAGATTTGTAACGCACAGTTAAAAAAAACACACTTTAATGAACTATAGCGAGTTGGGCGAACTTGTGCCCGAGAAGGAAGCAGGAGATGACTAAAACGGAAGTCTCTGAGCAGCTCTGGAGAAGAGTCCTCTTGCGAGCTCCCAAGCTTCACCTCTTCTTCTTCTCTTCCTCTGCTTGTGTCCCGCGGGGGTCGCGCGCAGCTGTTCTGGCCTGGGTCAAGCAGGCACGCGCTCTCGGCCACACATTTATCTTCTTTCGCACGTATGCCACAAACAATTGGGAGGGCGCACAAATCGGCCTGGGCGCGTAGTTTGAAACCACCTTGTGTCAATATTATAATTATTAATTTTGTCGTGAGATGGATTGAACTGCCAATTTCAGTGGTGCCATATATCCATTATTTTCAGGCGAAGCTTTTATTCCCTCACAAGTGTCATTGACGTTGTAGGTGTGACCACAAAAAAGAAAAAAAAAGAAAGCCGGTGGCTGCGAGCGCGAAGAAATGCGGCCCTCACATGCGCATTTCTTGCGCCGTTTTCCAACAATTGATGCCCTCTTGATTGTGGGCTTGTCGACGATGAGCCGATTCTGATACGGCACTCTTATCTTTTATCGAGGTTATCAGGGTGACCTGTCATTTAACGTTGCCACATTTCATTGTCGCCTGGATATGAAGGCATGACCGTCGTTGTTGGCTGTAGCAACTCAAGTGTTTCGCTGCTAATAACGTAGGCGATGGTCCGATTCCCGGCATGGAGTAAACAAACAGTTATGAGGGAGCGTTGCGCAATGAGAAAGAAAGAAAGAAGGAATGCTAGTACGTCAGGCACGCTCACTCCAAGCTTCGCTTGCCCCCATTTTCTCGACAGGGCAAGGGCTCCTGAATTTTTTTTCAGTAAAGGCTCGTGAAATAAAAAAAAAAGATGGATGCACAGTGGCATAGTGTGTGCCTTTCTGGCATTATATTACCGAGAACCATTCTTACTCTTGTAGCGGCTTTAAAATTTTTCTGAGAGTGTGCCTCTCGCTCAGTTGTCCCCTTTGGAAGAGTCTGGAGTGTCTGCTCTCAGCTATCAACAACCATCTGAATTTGCTCAACCTTCGGCTCCGACGATGTCATCTAACGATAAATTCGCCAAAATGATAGCTCCTGATCTACGACCTTCTTACGCTGACGCCCTCCGCCGTGTTTTGATTTCCTACGAAGACGTATTTCATTTCGACAATCGCCCGCTGGGTCGAACCGACATCGTCAGCCATTCGATCCGCACTGGTGACGCTCCGCCCATCTATAGGCGTCCCTATCGTGTGTCGGCAGCAGAACGTCACGTCATACAAACAGGCGTCGAGTAAATGGTCTCTACGGACATTATCAAGCCCCCCTCTAGTCCGTGGGCATCCCCTGTCGTTTTAGTAAAAAACAAGGACAATACTTGGAGGTTCTGCATAGATTATCGTAATCTGAACAAGTTCACAAAAAAGGACGTTTACCCGTTTCCACGTAATGATGATGCACTGGACTGCTTACATGGTGCCAGTTATTTCTCTTCGATCGATTTACGTTCTGGCTACTGGCCAATCGCAGTCGATGACAGAGATCGCGAGAAAACGGCTTTCGTCACCCCAGATGGTCTCTACCAATGCAAAGTGATGCCTTTTGGACTATGTAATGCCCCAGTCACCTTTGACTGCATGATGGACTCTCTTCTACGTGGTTTTAAATGGTCCTCATGCCTATGTTACCTTGATGACGCTATTGTTTTTTCACCGGCGTTTGACAGCCATCTCCACCGGCTCTCGGCCATCCCTGACCTCTTCCGACGAGCAGGCCTGCAGCTCAGTTCTGCGAAATGTCATTTCGGCCGTCGTCAATTACGAGTCCTCGGTCACCTTGTGAAGGCTACTGGCATACAGCATGATCCTGACAAAGTGCACGCAGTCCGCGAGTTTCCACCTCCTCGTGCCTCTGCTGATGTCCGAAGTTTCCTGGGCCTGTGTTCCTACTTCAGATGATTTATTGAGAACTTCGCTGAAATCGCTCGTCCTCTCACCAATATTCTCAAAAAGGACATCCCATTCAGTTGGGCACCAGAGCAAGCTCAGGCATTTTCAACGCTTACGAGTCGCCTTGTATATCCCCCCGTTCTGGGTCATTTTGATCCGCCTGCTTACACTGAAGTTCGTACGGATGCAAGTGGCCATGACATTGGCGCTATTTTGTCCCAACGACAGCGGGAGATGAGTCGTGTAATCACTTATGCTAGCCACCTTCTATCGCCCTCAGAGCGCAATTACCCGATCATAGAACGTGAATGCCTCGCCCTTGTTTGGGCCATTGGCAAGTTTCGCCCATACTTGTTCGGACGACATTTCACCGGGGTAACAGACCACCATGCCTTATGTTGGCTCTCACTCAAAGACCCTACGGGGCGCATCGGTCGCTGCGCTCTACGCCTCCAAGAATGAACATTTTCTGTGTGATACAAATCTGGACGGCTGCACAAGGACGCCGACTGCCTCTCCCGTCAACCCATCGACCCACCTGACACCAACGAAACCGATTCGAATGCCTGTGTTTTGTCTCTCAGCGACTTCCTACACGTCACCGACGAGCGGCGTCGTGACCCATATTTGCGATCTCTTGTACAACACCTCACCTCAGAACAGCGGGACGGTCCCCTCCGTGTGTTTGTTCTGCACGACGGTACCTTATATCGACGCAATATGACACCACACGGCGCTGAACTGCTTCTTGTTGTTCCTCAGCATCTGCGACCACCTATTCTCTCGCAATTGCATGATTCTCCCACCGCTGGACATTTGGGTATTTACAGAATTTACCATCGCGTGCGCCGACGTTTCTTCTGGCCTGGCCTTTACCGCTCTGTTCGGCGCTACGTCGCTTCCTGCGAGCTCTGCCAACGCCACAAAAAGCCTCCTCTCCCACCCGCTGGGTACACAGCCTATAGCTGTCCCCAGCGAACCATTCTTCCGTGTCGGCCTGAACCTCCTTGGCCCTTTCCCGACGCCGTCCGCGGGTAACAAGTGGGTGGCCGTAGCGACTGATTATGCCACACGTTATGCCATCACGCGAGCCCTCCCTACCAACTGTGCAACCGATGTCACTGACTTTCTCCTCCATCGAGTCATCTTACACCATGGGGCTCCTCTTCAGCTGCTGACTGATCGAGGTCGCTGTTTCCTTTCGAAAGTTGTTGACGACCTTCTCCGCTCTTGTGCAACGTCCCACAAGTTCAGCACCACTTACCATCCTCAGACAAACGGACTTACTGAGCGCTTGAACCGTACACTCACGGACATGTTATCCATGTACGTATCTGAGGATCACCGAGATTGGGAGTGCACCTTACCGTTCGTGACGTTTGCGTATAATTCGTCGCGTCACGACGTTACTGGTTATTCTCCGTTTTATCTGCTGTATGGCCGCGAGGCGCTCTTGCCTCTCGACTCACTACTTCCTTCAGAGGCAAACTCAACCACATTCTACGCTCACGACGCCATCGTTCGCACGTCGCGTTTCCCGTGGTCGACTCCTGGCGTCTCAGGTCGACCAAAAGCGCCTGTACGACAGCCACCACCGGGACGTTAGTTTCGACTCTGGCTCCCTGGTCGTGCTTTGGCTGCCTTCGCGTCGAGTTGGCCTGAGTGAAAAACTGCTGCCGCGCTACGTTGGGCCTTACAGAGTTCTTTGCGAAGTGACCGAAGTCACATAAGAGTTCTCGCTACTAAACCCCAAGCCTTTGTCCCCCTCACCAGCTGCTGAGACTGTGCATGTGTACTACTACAGCTTAAAATATATCTGAGCATGGCACAAGAAATGCCAGTAATGGCACACACTGATGCCGGTGCCTCTTCATTCATTGCTTGATTTTCCTGTCAAGGTTGGATTCAACAAGTGGAATAACATGCGTCAATGAGCTCCGACGTAGGTTAATGTTAGCGAGTTCTTTTTTTTTTATTTTGAAGAAAAAGTATCCTCTCGTTGATAGGCGTTTTTATGCCCACCACTCAGGACACCTCTGTAATGAGCAAACGCTAAATGTAAAATACATAAACTGCAATCGGCGACTTAACGGTGCAGCCACTCGGCGACCGCCAATCGAAAACAGTGCTTCCATGTTGTGACTATTAGCAACAGGAGCTTCTCAGATTCCAAAAACCTTCGACAGAGTGCATCACTTTCCACTAATATGCTGCTATGAAATAAGTAACATCAAAGAAAAATTCGGCAGATCCCACACCTTGTGGGAATCGGTTTCATGCGATGCAGCCTGGGAGTAGTCCTATGCTGCATTTCTTTGCTTTGAGTCAAGCGTTACAAGGTGGATCGACGTGTTTTTGCGAGTGTAGTAGTTGTGTGCACATCGTGGGCTTACAGGGCACGTCGACAACACTGGCATTTAAGGGGCAACTTATGATCTGACGTAACGTTAGCACTCACGTTAGAGTACATACGTCAGTATTATCGAAACGAAGTGCACTGCATGGCGTGATGATGTGAATATCATTATATCGTAGCTACCGTTCGTTAGCGTATTAATTCGGCATGACTCCTGCATCGTAGGAGTACATAGGTAGCCCTGATTGCTTTGTTATAAAATTAGATAGCAAGCACCACAACCACAATTGACGCTGCACCGACATTACGCTTGCATAGGATGTTTTTACAACGCAGTTTCCAGACCTGGCGTGGCTCTGTGGTAGAATACCTGACTGCCAAGCAGAATGCTTGGGTTCGGTTCCTGCTGGAATCGTGATTTTTATTTGCATTCGCCACGTCAACGCTGCAGGTGTCGGTTTTTACCAATGTATGTTGTCGCCGTTCTTTGGTAGATATAAACTATAAATCACCTGTGGTTCATACACGTATACCGCGGCCCGTGGTAAACAGCTATGTGCCACACGTGTCTGGAGAAAAGGTTTGACGACGTACGCAACAGGATTTTTACGTTAATCATGTCATAACCAGACAGTCATACTCGTCAAGTCCTCTTACCCTCCCATAGACGTAGGCGGCTGGCTAGATAGATAGATAGATAGATAGATAGATAGATAGATAGATAGATAGATAGATAGATAGATAGATAGATAGATAGATAGATAGATAGATAGATAGATAGATAGATAGATAGATAGATAGATAGATAGATAGATAGATAGATACGCTCAATGTTCCAAAGGTTCGCTAAGGAATGCTTCGCATTTAAAACCCTTCGGGTACTGAGCGCATATCTAGTTTATTATTACTCACCTTTTGCTGCGTAAGGGACGAAGGTGCACGCTCCAGTGTCAGCGTGGAACCTCCACCCGTGGAAGGGGCACTCGATGCAGTTGTCTACTACGCGGCCCAAGACTCCGAGATGAGCGCCCAAATGCGGGCAGTAGGCGTCGAAAATCCGTGCCTCTCCTTCTTGGTTCCTAAACGCCACAAGCTCCTTGCCTGCATGAGTAAACGGAACGGTTGGTATTTTGTGATGTGTGTTGGGCCCGATATTAACAGCGAAGCTGTTTAAGCTAGCCGTAATGTGCGGCCTATCAGAACATTATCATCATCATGAACGGGTATGTGCCGCAGAATTTGGGCAGATCCCACTACTCGCCGCTACGGCGTGGCCTGTAATAACCCTGAGAACGAGTACAGAGAGAGAGAGAGAGGGAAAGGAAGGGACAAACAAACAGAGAGACGGAGAGAAAGATATAAAGAAAGAGAAATATTCTTGCCGATAAAAATTCTTCACGAGGCGGGATTCGCACCAGCGTACCCTCGATCCGATGGCGAGCGTCCTAACCACTCGGCTATCCAGGCACGCTAGCAGAGCATAGCATAGCCTTGTATTGTATAGTGTAGCAAGGGGGTGGGAAAGGGGAGTGAGCGTGAGGAGAAGAAATGTGATGGTGAGGCGGAGGGCGAGGAGGAGAAAATCCCACAACTCACCACTGGTTCATTGAGAGAGAGAGAAATATAGAAAGAAAGAGGGAGAGAAAAATAGAGAGAAATAATGAGAATAAAGACATAAAAAGATAGGAAGACGTGGCACGACTAATGCGAAGCTGCCATACTAGGGAACGGGAAAAGCAACGGCGGCTGCGAGAAGAACCCGAAGCGATGGAAGCCCTACGCCAACGACGATATGCCCGTAGATCTATGAGAAGTGCGAACGTTCGGTCTTGGAGTTTGGACATCCGTGTCGTGACTAACCTAGCTAAACCCTAGCAACAACCTAGAAACAACCAGATTAGACATCAGAACCATTCAGTTTCGCTGTTTCAAGCCTTGCGCGACTTAGTGCAAGCTTCGCCATTTTTTTTCTTTTGTCTTTGTTGTAGGTGTTTATTGTCATGTGTAAGTCCGCCGCGGTGGTGTAGCGGTTGCGGTGATCGGCTGCTATGCCGAAGGTCGCGGGTTCGATCCCGGCCGCGGCGGTAACATTTCGATGGAGGCGATATGCTAGAAGCCCGTGTACTGTGCTATCTCAATGCATGTTAAGGAACATCAGATGGTCGAAATTTTCGGAGGCCTCCACTATGGCGTCCCTCATAATCATATCGTGGTTCTGGTACGTAAAACCCCGGATATTACTGTGAATGTCATGTACAGATTGAATCACACTTGTCTAGAGCAGTCGAGCGGCCGGCTGCGGACTGCAAAAGCGCCGCTTACCGGCAGTCGCTGGGTTCGAGATATGTTGGATGCAAGCGCCAAAAGCCTGCAAGCGTCATGACTGCTCGCGGCCATTTCTGTCATCGGCTATAGGTTTTGCACGAACGAAGGTGGGCGGAATCTGCGCTTATTGGCTGCCTGCTTTGTTGCATGCAGCCGCAACTGCAGTTGATAAAAGAGCAAAAAATGAAACACGATTCCCCTAATAGATTCGTATGTTTTTGAAGCCGAAAGACTGGCAGCGTTTAAGCTATTCATTTTTGAAAAAGCACAGCAACTTGAGAAGACGCTTAACGCAACGTATAGAATACGTTGCTCATCCCTGATCTCATTCGCACTTAGAAAGTGGTCTGCTGCTGATGCGGCAATCAGTAGGTCTTCCTCAGACGACGTGACCCTTTCAGGGCGACCACGGGCTCCGTCTTCGATGCGATCTGTGTCACGGCACGCCTTTAAGACTCTGCTCAAAGTTCCCATTGGCCATCCTGTCACATCACAAATGGCTCTACGGGTCATTTTACGCCCCATTATTGCGATCGCTAGCCACTCTTTTTTCGTTAGCCGTCGAACCATCGCAAAAAAAATGCGTTTTACTTCGCGTCAGTCGTCGTTTGCATCTATCACTTCATCTGCCGATTGGCATTGACGTCACCATTCACCGAGACGCCGATGAATCACTGCCATCTTTTACCTTGAATCATGTGTAGTTCTCAGAGCCAGTGCATGCATTACGGTGCACATCCTCGCTTATCACGGGCAGCGGTCGTTCCACAACCGACAGCAAGCAAAAAACTAAAAAGGGCAAGAAAAAGAAAGTCACATAACTAACTATCTCTTATGATGAAATTTACAGGCTGACATCGCAGATAGGCCGAAGTGAACATGCTGCGTGCAGGCTTTTGGCGCTTGCATCCAACATATCTCGAACCCAGCGACTGCCGGTACGTGGCGCTGTTGCAGCCCGCAGCCGGCCGCTGGACTGCTCTAGACAAGTGTGATTCTATCTGTATAAGCCACATTCCGTTAAACACCATCATGCAGTAAGCCCCCACTCTCAGTAGGCTTGGAAGTCCCGCTTAATTGTACGTCACAAGCTACGATTTGTGTAGTTATTTTCGGCAAAGCAATCACTTAACCAAGCCAGCACATAACGTTTAATATTTTTCTAAATAAAAGCCTTGTCACCGTTATTTTGAATGTGCGATACAAGCAAAAGTGATGTGGTCCAGTACTAATGGTCTCACCGGCTTTAGACACACATCCACACGACGCAACTTACAAGAAATGCGGAGACCATCTTAACAGCTACGCATTTCATTGCGATAGCAATTATATGGACACTCCACGCGCATTCATGTCATGGGCGTCGACGCCGCCGTGAGGTTTCGTAGGGAGTCCAGAGGCGATAACATCGCCCTGCGCGTTATGTTCTATGAGCGAGTGCAAGCTTGCGAGGGCAGCCGACGATCGTGGCTCAAGCGGAAAGGAAATGCGTCGGCCGTTTTAGGGGGTGCCGGAGTGGGGCCTCGGTAGCTCTGGCAAGAACTGCGTACTTTGAGCTGCCGGGCGCATTCTCCCGCGCCCAATCTTGACATGGATCAGCAGATGGCTCATACCTTTGTATGTACGTGCTGTGTTCTCGCTCCTCAGTTTGCATTGAAGCGACAGACAGCACGAAGGTCGCTTCGTTGCTACAGCGGCCGCGTTTCCTTGCGCCAGCGCTTTCTTGAGTAACCCCAGGGCAGATGCTAAAGGAGTTAGCTGCTAGCCTAACATCGTATAACATTCCACTTTGTTGCTATCGCATTCATTGCTTCGCCCTTGCGGCGAAATCGTCACTTCTTTTCCATATATTTCATTTTTGTCTTGACATCACGCAACATATAGAATAAAGGTGTTTAGTCTGCTCACCCACTTCAACTATATGTGTGAATGGCAAGCCGTGTAAAAGGGCTACAGCAATGTAAAGCAGGATCAATGCGTGCACCATGTTGCGTCTCGGTTGATACTGTGTATGCGCCATGAACATTCCTTGCACGTGTTTTTGCAGGTTTCTGGTTGTACACGTTAATGGATAAGTGGTCGTGCGACTGAGTATTTGGCGGCAACATTCGTAAGGATAGGTTTCCCTGCAGCAACACTTTTCTTCCTCATAAGCATGCAAAAAGGTACCGTTCCTCCACACGCACTGCTTGCAGTTAGAATGCGTCCTATACAGAGGTGTGTAGGTTTACACATAACTTACCTATTACACTGAGAGGCTTCACTTCTCCTTTCTTCAACTGGGAAGACTCAACGACAGGAATCCAGCCGTTGGGAAAAACTGGCGGCATCCCTTCTTTCATCGCAGTCCGAGGTCTCCGTTCCTGTTTTGATATCGCAAAAAGAAAATCCGCAGGCCTGTGTAGCTATCATCAGATTTTACCCGAACCATGAAGAGAACCGCATGGCGGCTTATCTTTAGCACGGAGGTCTTAAGGGAGAAAAAAAAATTTAACTCATTCGAAGGAAGTCACTAGCACACTCAGGGTGGCCTCACCTATCGCAGAAACAAACAAAAAATGTTAATGAATGTTTAGGTTAAATGTGAATGTGTTTTGTACGTCATGACTCATTCATAACATGTAATTTCCGCTGGCGTTTATCTTCTGCTGTTTAGCCGACGGAACTGCGAGCAAGACATAACCAGACACATATCCCAGAAGCGTCATGCAAATCGCTCGTTGGTATTCTTGAACAAACAGTTATTACGTGTATCTTTACAGTATTCGAACAATGACGTTATAACAACTTTATCGAGGACAGGTGAAATTACGGCCGAATCATTTTTGTTTTGTATTGCGTTCTTTCCTACGATTAATAATGATGCCACCGCTGTAGAATCTTTTACTGTGTTTATCGGAGAGTTTGCCATTATGTTCGATGCCACTACATTTCTCCCGTAGGCTAACGCTGTATTGCACAAATAGACCGACTTCAAACAAACAAGTCAGCAAGACAGACGCAGTGCACACTAAATATCCAGCCCCTTTAGTAAGCGTACAGAAAATCCAGAGAAAAGAGAAGAGAGGGTTAAACGCACAAACACTTTGTTCCCATAATCTTCAAGAAAGCATATTGTCTTTAACGGCACTCAAGGTTTCCAAATCTTAACGTTTCCCATGTAGGGTTATTAAGCCTTAGATGCCTCATGAAATCCGAAAATTGACCGTCGGCGGCGACGTCGGCGTCCGCGAGCGATGCAAAAGGTCATCACAGGATGACACCACGATATGACGTCATCATGACGTCACATATCGCCAAAATATGTGACGCCGCTATGAAGTCACATCACATGCTTACGTCATAGCATATCGTGATGTCATCACGATATGCTACGAACATTCAGTGTGGCGAAAATTTGTGACGTTGCCATGACACCATTATGACATCGCTATGACGTCTGTCAACACATGACACCGTCGCTTGGTCAAAAGTGGGTCGATCACGGAGGCAGTGCAAAACCAGGCGAGGTGCAGAAAGCTTGCAATGTCTCCGATCCTGGAGGCAATACAAAACCACGTTAGGTTTTGTACTGCCTGGCAGGGGAGGATCAGTACATCGACTGAGAAGAAAAAGAAGATGGCTTTCGCCTTCGTGTCGCCTTAGGCGAATGCATTAGGGACCCTTTGAGTTTTTTTTTTTTTTTTTTGCATCTCAACAATATTCGCCTGGACACACTATATATAACGCAATATACGGGGTGCCCCAGCTATAGAGAACCAAGATTTTAAGGAAGAGAAACTGCATTACGCGAATAACATTTAATAAATATTGCTCCCAGTATATGGAAGAAGCCGCCGGTTATTTTTCGTTAATGAGATTTAATTACTTAATTATATTAAATCTTGCGATTCTAGAAGTACTCTCCATATTTTCAAGGTGTCAATGAAAAACCTGTAGGCATACTTAAGAGACATCTAGTTGCACTTTATTTAGCAAAGTACCTATCCTGAGAGAATTTTTTCGTCTAAAGAAGAAAGTCCATGAAATTTGAAAACACCACGTGACCACACCGAAAATCACATCAGGAATAAGCGCCCTAAAAGGGGTCACTGAGCATCCAGTACACTGTTCTCCAGCGTACCGGATACGTTAAGTACTAAGTTTTGTTTCTGGACGTCCCGACGCCGACACAACGAGGAGCTATCCGTCTGTCTGCCCCTCTGTCACTAAGGGAATCATAGCCAATAAAGAATTAAATGAATAAAGCACATTAAATGTTCTCTCTGGGACTGGGTTTGAACCCGCGCCTTCACGCTTCGAGGGCAAGTGTCTTAACCATTTGGCTACGCACCCCCTTCCCCTCCCCCCCATTTCGTACGTCTGCAAGTACTCTGCAAGTACTATGATGTATCGGACACTCGGTGTCATATGGTATGGCGATGCGTAAAAAACCCTAGCGCCGCTACACTAACCGAAGAGCAGTGGGAGGCCAAGCTATCGGAGCCAGACCTGAATAATCGGCGCAGCCTGGTTCAACGAGTACGAGAGATGGCGAAGGCCCGCGGCTACCTGGAATAAGGAGGCCACCCACCTTGGGTGCCCAGCGCTTGCTCACAATAGACGTTTATTCTCTCTCTCTCTCGTACTATTCTGGGTCACTTTTGGTTCGTAACGTGTTGGCTCATCCTAGTGACCTTTTTGTTAGTTAGCCACCAGAGAATCTGTAGCGTTGTGAAACGAGTGCTTTTTAAAGCTAATCGTTCGATCATTGCTCATAAATAGTGGTTACAGAGATATTAAATGGCCATAGAATGAAGGGTGTATCTTCGAAATGAACGCTTATTAGAGAGCCAACGAGCCCTTAAAAGAAACGAGTTTTTAGCGCAGCATCTTATGCTTTGTATTTGAGAACTGCCGAAGTATTGCACGTGAGCTGGTTCATTCGAGGACCAAATTTAATACCGGATGTTCGGATTGTCGTAAAAAAGTTTCGCTTATTCGCAAAATGTTAAATTTTTGTAACCGTAACTTAAGTAATTTTTGAAGTAAGACCGAAAGTCGAGCTAGTTGGTACATATTCATCTTGAGGAAAAAGGAAAGCCGCTCACGCACTTAGCAATGCATTCTGCGCAGTGTGGAGGCGAAGCACGCTTCTCTGACACGGTCACCTTATTTAAGCACCGTGATCGCACCACGCGAGAACTGGCAGAGGCTTATCACGTACACATTAGGGGATCATCTTGCATCAGTCACCCGTCATTAACGATTTCTAACAAAGAAGTTTCGCTCCTAAAGGAAAGGGGTTAACAATAGGTAGGGAGAGATAGTGCCTTGTTTTGCACCGTTGACCGTGCGCATGTGCCGCGAGTGACATAGTCCGAGTATATATGTTTTCTTCTGGCCTAATAAAGCCTTCAGTTGATAGTAGCGCTGGTGTTGTTCCCTCCCTCTGTGTCCCTGTCTTTTTGCGCTAAAAGCTTCTCACGATGAATAAGTAATTTTTGTTGTGTACGATCACGAGTCGTGTAATCTTAAGCATCAGGTACTCAAAGAAATGTTTTGCTTTTTTTCTGCTCTTGTTTGCGAGCTTATACCCTCATATTTGCCAATATTACTGAATTGTATGTAGTGTGACGCGTGAAGTAATGTTAATACCTGACATTGTTACAAAGGGCAACTTCGGCAACTTCGTGAAGATGCCGAAAACATTTTTTTATTGCACTCCTCATGTTATTTATTGTACACACAAGAAACTTCTGAATGTACGACCCGATAGGGTTTTGACTTGTGCCAACTTTTGATCAGCTGCGTCTTGCTGCCTCTCTTTCAAGAGCGAAAATCCTTGTAGTTTATATTTCATTTGTGTTTTAAATATCCTTTTCAGGCCATCGACGTGCGATGCGTTGACTATTGATTGTACAGTTCTTTCATACAACCGTACCCTTGGTGCAATCACAACGCAAATACGATACCTCGTAAGGAGAATGAAGAAGCTCAGTAGCTTGAAAAATCCGTACCTCCTATATTGTTCTTCATTGCTGTCTGTTATTGAAGTGAACTACTGAGGCGTCAGTATGGAAGTCAAAATATGAGATAATGTGCAAAGGCGAGGGAATGGCTCGCCGAATTTCAAGTTTTGTCATCTGATCACTACAAGGGACACGGATGCTGTTGCTTCGTCGGTGTTATTCTCTTACCTCGTCCTTACCCGACCTCCGTTTGCAGTAGGTGAGGACCAAGAAGATACAGCAGGCCGCCACAGCAAACACGGCCACCGGGACAGAAGCGTTCTCTGGCAACTGGTAACTTTGTGAGAGAATAATTCGAAAAAGAGTGGTCGATTTATTGCCTATGAAATATGGTTTTGAGTGTTATCAGCAATCGGAAAGACGCAAAGACGCCAAAGGACTAACGTTTAGTGCCTTATACTAGCACGGTGTGTTCATCAGAGAAGACATTGCGGTTTTCGGAGCAAAACGCTGAGCTCAGCTGTGTACACTGGCGTAGCCCGGTGGGGGGGGGGGGGGGGGGGGGGGGCGCTGTTTAATTCCCTCGTCCCTCCGAAAATGTTCAAGTTTGCATTATACACAGGACATGCATAAAGTATGGTTGAACCCAAGGTTGAACCCCCCCCCCCCCCTCGAAAGAAATTTCTGGCTACGGTACTAGCTCTGTGCATTTAGCTGTTACGACAATGGCGTCACCCGCCACGGTGGTCTAGTGGTTATGGGACTTGAGTGCTGAGCCGAAGGTCGCGGCATCGAATACTGGCCGCGGCGGACGCGTTTTCGGTGGAGGCGAAAATGCTTGAGGCCCTTACACGTAGCTTTAGGTGCACATTGAAGAACCCCAGATGGCCGAAATGTCCGGAGTCCTCTACTACGGCGTCTCTCACAATCATATCGTGGTGTTGTGACGTAAAATCCCATTATTATTATTATTATTATTATTATTATTATTATTATTATTATTATTATTATTATTATTATTATTATTATTATTATTATTATTATTATTATTACCGTTTACTTCATTCAACGCTACTTCGATTTTCGCGTTCGTCATCGGCTGAGCGCTGCGTCAGCATACCTACCTGCGCTTGTGCGCGAATTTAGTGTAGTATATACGCCTAGTGCTCGCCGACGGAAGCGCGATAGGTGGCGAACTTGCTCATTACTCTCGGGAAAGTAACCTGACGGCCGCCGTCGTTACGTTGTTGTACGTGTGTTTCCGCGTTGTTCACGTTTCCGTAGTGAAATAAGCAACGTTCGTTGTATGTGTGGTGGCTGAAACTTCAAGAGATGTCGAATCACAATTGCTCTGGGGTGGGGTGCTCAAACACCTACAAAAACTCGGCCGCAACACGGTTTTGCTCATTTACCGCAAGGGGTCATGAGCAAGAGCGACGGTAGCAATGGATGGCAGCCGTTCGTTGGGAAAGGCGAGCCGCTTCGTCATTGTGCGAGTTAATGCGTCGCTTCTTGAGCGGTGCTCGTTGGATGCACTCGGTCTTTCTATTTGACACTGGTAGGCGACGAAAGTTTTCGCAGCCTGAGCATGCGTTGGTTCGGTTCGACCGCCGTACAAGGGCACTTCGCTCAAATGTTCTGTATTTATTATTTACAGAAATAGCAATGTAGCAATGGTTAACTTCACGAAGAAAAAGAAGTGATTGACACGTCGCATTTGTAAACTAAACAAAGCGGGTGTTCACCACGAGACATAAAATCACGTAACATTACGTAACAACGTGTCACGCGACTAAAAATCACGTAACATCTCGCAACACCTAGTCAAGTCACTAAAAATCACGTAACATCACGTAGCATACTGCCACGTGACTAAAACCACGTAACATCTAGACACGTGCCTAAAAATCGCGTAACATCATGTAATATAGTCAGGTAACTAATGTCAATGTAACATCACGTAACGACTCACATCACGTAGCAACTACACTATTGAAAAGGAAAACAGAAAAGGAGAAGGCCGGGAGGTTAACCAGAAACACTTCCGGTGTGTTACTGCGGGTTCAAGGTAGGGGTGTGAGGACATGCCGGCTTCGTTTAGTAGTCGACGGCCTGCCTTGGAAGAGGAGAGGTGGACCACTTGGGCCGTGGTATCCGTGGTCTGGCCCTCGATCACTTCGTCTATGTTGTTGTGCATGCCTAGTTGGTCGAGACGGGAGGTACACGTGTTTTGGGGTAGGCCGAGGACTTGTTTAATACTTTGGCGCATGAGCGTGTTGAGTTTCGTTTTTTCCACCTTTGCCCAGTTGTGGGCAGAGGCGACGTAATTGATGTGGCTCATTAGGAACGCATGATATATGCGCATGAGCTTGTCCTCGCCGAGGCCTTGCCTGCGACCCGAGACTCGCTGGATGAGTGGGAGAATGTTTTCTGTTTTAGTTCTGATGTGTGTTATAGTACGTACATGGCACCCGGTGGCCTCGACTAGGAGACCGAGAATGCGTATGGAGTCAACGCGGGGTATTCGTTGCCCGTCTTTGGCTTGCAGTGCTATGGGAAGCTCGTGTAAAGGAGTTAGATTACGAACGCCTTGGCGAGATTGCCGGTGCAGTAGCAATTCGGATTTCGTGGGTGACAGTCGCAGTCCGGTGTTTTGTAGGTAGGCTTCTGTTATATCGAGAGCGGCTTGAAGGGCTTGCTCTACTTCCGCCAGGGAGCCTCCCGGGCACCAGATGGTGATGTCGTCCGCGTAAAGAGCATGGTTTATGTTAGGGATGTCGCGGAGTTTGTCGGACAGTCCCTCCATTCATATGTTGAAAAGGAGTGGAGAAATGACTGTCCCTTGTGGGGTCCCGCTGGGACCTAATGTGTATGTGTCGGATGTGAGTTGCGATACTCGTAGTTGGGCTTTTCTGTCTTGCAGGAAAGAACGGATGTATGCCTGGAATCTTTTACCAAGGCCGAGGCTGGCAATGGATTCCAGTATGAAGCGGTGGGAAACGGTGTCGAATGCTTTGGCGAGGTCTAGGGCGAGGATGCCGCGGGAATCCCTCGTTTTTGAGTCGAAGATCTGCTTCTTTAGTAATAACATGAGGTCTTAGTGTTGAGAGGTGTGGTCGGAACCCTACCATGTTGAATGGAAAGAGTCCGTGGTCCTCTATATAACGCGATACGCGATTAAGGATTGCATGTTCAGCTGCTTTTCCTATACATGAGGTTAGGGAGATGGGGCGTACATTGTCAAAGTTGAATTGTTTGCCTGGCTTTGGGAGGAAGACCACCGTGGCCGTGCGCCATTGTTTAAGCACGTGGCCGGTTTCCCACATGTGGTTTATGTCTTTCGTGAGTAGTGTGATGGCTTGGTCTTCTAAGTTTCGCAGCAGGCGGTTGGTTATCCTGTCGGGGCCAGGGACCGATCTACTGTTGAGGTTGTGCAAGGCTTTCCGAATTTCAGACTCCGTGAAGGGGTCATCGAGTTCGGGTATTGTTTCGCATTCTATTTGGGGGTAGTCGGTGGGATGTGCGGTGTGTAGGGGAAGGTGTCGTTTGGCGATTTCCTCAAGGAAGGATGTCTCCATTCTTCCCGTCTTTTTGTGCGAGTGAAGGTGACGGTCTTTGGCATGACTCTGGTTGTCTTTTGTTTGGCGGTCGTCGAGCATGTGTTTTAGCAGGTTCCATTTACCTCCCGCTCGCATGCGGCCGTCTACCGCCGAGCAGAGTTCGTGCCATTGGAGTCGTATGAGCTCCTTACAGTACTGGGCGATTTCTCTGTTGAGTATTGCTATGCGTTTGCGTAAGCGTCTGTTAAGTTGTCGTGTTTTCCAGCGTGCGAGTAACGATGCTTTTGCCTCGAGCATGTGTGCGAGGTGTGGGTCCATTCTCGGGGCGTCGAGTTGTTCTATTTGTATGGTTTTCGTTGTTTTGGCTATGTCTTCCTGGAGTGAGGAGAGTAGTTCGGTGAATGCATTTGATGCGGTTGTGTTGTTTTTGCGAAGGGTGCGGAAGGCATCCCAGTCCGTTAGCGTGAATGTACGGGGTGGGGCTGTCGCGTTGTGTAGTTCGGTGCGTATGATGAAGTGATCGCTGCCCAGGTTCTCCTGCTGAGTAGTTTTTATAAATTTGTCAAAAAGTACGCAGTACAGTATATGCAATGCAAGTATACTGTACCGGCGTACTTGATCGGACAGAGTACGTGTGCTTTTGCCTTAAGTATTTAGGTGATTTGGGAACCTACGTATGTTGACACACGTGTGCTCATATGTGTGAGCGATTTTGAGGTAGGCGCCGTTTGTGCTCAAATACTAAATCAAGCTATTTCTTCAAACTATTACTGTGTGTTTTAAAACATATCCGTATATCTACACTCGCATGCTGCGCTCGAGACCCGCCTCTCACCGTTCCCCGTGTTTGCCGATTTCTACTTATCGCTTTGTTCTATAAACTGCGAAATATCTTGTATCCATTCGCAGAAGAATTCAAGAACACAATCACTCGACAACCGGCTACAAACGCGTCGCAGAATTGCGCGTGTTTCCTCTCCGATTACACTGAACAGCAGGCACCTTGAAGCAGCGAAGAGCTAGGCCTCGAACCGGAAGTACCGTAGCAGACGACGCGCCGTTTTGCTATCCACCTATTGCGATAGCCTCCGCTGTTGATGTGCAGCGCAGCAAATAGACAAACTCTGAGTGCCTGGCCCTGGGCGTCTTCGATTGTGCGTATATTACTTTTGCAAGTGTTTGTCAATACCGACAAGCTGTACCTCGTGTACCCAAGAAACAGCGTCCTGTATAACTGTAACATCGCGTGCACTGACGCGCCCCACTTTTTTTCCTCCGAGGAATTTGAATAGCTGCGCGATGCCGTTAGACGCTTCTTCAGAGCGGCCACATGTGTACTCCAGCGGAGTTCTTGATCGATGGTTACTCCAAAGAACCTGTGAGTCCTGGTGTACCAGACATTTTGTCCATTGATGGCGATGGGATATGACGTAATTGCATTCCGCGTGAACGCGACCAGCGCCGATTACTCAGGAGTGATCTCGAGGGCTCGATCTCTAAGGTACGCCGATACTGAATTCTTGCTGCTTTCTGGGGCCTCGCGCGTAGCTGAGGACGTGTTGCACCTGACTTCCCGGCACAAATATCGTCCGCATAGATAGATATCTGAACGGAATCTGGTATGCATTCCACGAGACCGGTCAAAACAAGGCAGTATAGTGTGGGGCTCAAGGCGCTACCTTGAGGAACACCGCGGTCTGTGCAATGCTCAGAAGTCAGCCCATCATCAGTTTGCACAAATAATAATCTCACATGCAGGTAGCAACTGATCCAGCGGTACACTCGGCCGCGCACACCGACCGACCGACTCGAGGGCGTCAAGTATGGCTTCGTGAGAAACATTGTCGTATGCACCTTTGACATCCAGAAATAGTGTCACAGGTAGCCGTCTGCTCATTTTTTGTTGTTGTACGTAAGTCACCAGATCATACACATTGTCAATGGAGCCTTCGTATACGAAGGCGTCGAAAACCAGCCATGGCGTCTGGTTTGGTACATAAGTACACTCCATAACGTGTACTTATGTGTAAAAGAAGAATAAAACGCCCAAACTGAAGTGTAAACAAAAGCTGGTCGAGAAATACCATGAAGGTCATTGCTATGTCTATTCGAACACAGGAAATCGTTATGTACGGGTGGGCTACCATCACCCTCTTTCTCACCTATTTTGAACAAGCATTATTGTGACCTGTGATTCCTAATAGAGAGTACAAAGCTGCTTTACAGTTTCTGGTTGCTGAAGAGCAACGGGGGAAGAAAATAAGGAAATTATTCGTTAGCACCCATAGTCAGTAAAGTACAACCGAACCATCCTACAAGGCAATTATTTTCCTTGAACGACCGGAACTCTAGCTAGTTTATAAGGAATCACCATGAAGGAAGGCAAGGCGTGCACAAACGGACACTGCAGAACCAGGCAACACAAACACCTGCGTTAAGCATCTTTCATGACTATTATTTCTTTGTTCTTCCAGGGTAACTACCTAGCATTGCAAAGTTTTCTATGGTCCAATATAGGTGGCTATTGTTTCGCATAGATGGCTCCATTGGTTCAGACATACCCAGAAATTAAAGACATTTCGATCTATCACCTCGTTCCATCACCACGTGGCCTATTGATGTTGAAGATTCCCGCGGATGTATGCAGTGACGCATTACTAAAAAAATGAATAAAAAAACGCACCCTGAGACTGTAGCTTCACATCAGTACGCACAAATGGAAGCGCATATGAGCCAGCATTATCTCGAATTCCAAGTGGCGAACTATCTGCTTGACTGGCATTGAACCTGACTTTTCCAGACACGCGAGCGCCGAACAGGCCAAACATTTGCGTTGAATATATATATATATATATATATATATATATATATATATATATATATATATATTATCACTTGTGCCTTTTTTGCTTATGCACAGTCATGGCCTTGGGCTTTCAGCGCCGTCACAATGGCTTTTTTTTAAATGCGCAAGCATTTCCATGTCGCCTTACGAGAAAACTGCCCGTCCGTCTGTCGATGGCGTAAGACGATCGCCACTATAAAGAAATAAATGAATATAGAAAGTAGGGTTTCGCTCCGGGGCGTGGGTTTGAACACGGGCCCTCACGCTCCGAAGGCGAGTGCCTTAACTGCGCTACGCATCCATTCTTGCAAAATTTAAACATACGTGACCTACACGAATACGTGACCTACACAGGACAAGATGTAAAGCTGACAGGCAGGACTCTACACATAAGAAAAATTTGAACTTCGCCAAACGCGTTTCAGTGTTCGCGGGAGGCGCGTGCCATGGGAGCGCTAGAGAAAACATGAAAGACACAATGCCATTGCCGCCCGAAAACGGCGTTCCAGCGACGTTCTGCTATACCTACAGTAAAACACAACGCTTCTCTTTCACTTGGACGACTCATAGATGACATTATGCGCGTGTTTTTTTTTTTTTTTTTGCCACGTACACCACAGCTGTTTCTTTAATTATTTACTATTATTTTTACACTGTTTTAACGATTACATGTGTTATGGCCCACCCCAAAATTTCAAGTTGGTCCAACCCCAAATTTTTTCAAGTTGACCCACCCCAAACACCCACAAAGTTGAAGTTGGCCCACCTCCATTTTAGGCTTCTCCGTTCATTTTCTATGGAGCCATATATACACGTGCATATGTATTCATGTGGGATAAAAGGTGTCACGCTTGGTCGCGTTACCGACATGGTTGTGGCTCCGATTTTCCAAGGGTTCTCGCCAAAGAATGCTTACGCTTTATTAATTCATAACTGAGCTAAAGAAGGTCATAACTACGGCGGAAAGAAAGTGAAAATACGAAAAATAAAGAAAGCACAGGCCGAATCGTGATGAGACCACACAGGACGCTGCCGCATATTATAGGCACGGGCTGATGGACAAGCATATCTAGCACCTACAGCTATCGCGAGCATGCAGCTTCGGACGCTGGTACAACCAGCAGCCCGCGGCTCTACCACTGGCGTAGCCAGAGGGGTGGAGGTTCAGCCCCCCCCCCTTTTTTTTAAACAAATTTTAGGTTTGTGCGAATATTCGAGCAGCTCGAATATTCGAACGAATATTGCAGTATTCGATTTCGCTTCGAAACAAATTTAAATTATTCTAAATTTCGAAATATTCGAAATGAACGAACATACATACATAAACCGCATGTAGTTCCTTGTAAAGATGGTTTCACTGCAGCTTGGAATTGCTATGCCGTGAAAACACCTATTCAAGGAAAATCCGCACTGCCGCGAAACTACACTTCAAGGTTAAATGAACAAATTATCCTCACATCGATTCATCTTTTTATAAGTTTAAAAGCTTGTTATACCGGCTTATATGAACTGATTATAGTAAAGTTTAAAAAGTAACGTAATTTACAGGATATCACTTGCATTCTACTTGTATTCTACCACAAAGAATGACATTTGCACATACCTTGTTTCAATTATCAAAAATATCGTGCAGGTTAGTTGGGTCATGACAAATATGCTCATTTTTTTATAATATGTGATAGTATATACTATTCGAATTCCATTCTAAATTATTCGATCATACCACTATTCGCTTTGAATTGGCTTCGAACCTATAATGTACTATTCGCACAAGCCTAAAAATTTTGCATGTGTATATATGCACGCATACATACAATCACAAACATGTTATTTAAATACAGGGTGCTTGAAGACCCCCCCCCCCCCCAGAAAAAAATTTCTGGCTACACGCCTGAGCTCTACGTATTTTACGTTCGACACATGGGTGCCTACACCCTGGGCCGTTAAACAAATGTTTTCTTTTTTTTTGGTTTTTGTCGTGCCGTGAAATTAACAAGGTCAGGAAACTTCGAATGCACCAACTCAACCGTTTTTATGTGCATGCGTCTACTGGATAGCACTGTTAGTTTAGTTAAAGGTACAAAACCGGGAGGTCAACAGCCCACTATGGCGGCACCGAAACCCATCTGTAAAATGAATGTATACGCGAAACCCTTCTCTTCAGAATGTACGCGCCGTACTGCCCGTGGTGTGCTGGTAGTCGCTGTCATTAAATTTTAATTTGATCGAAGCTTTAGTTTCGTGTCCGTTATCAGACATACGTTGTATGTGACTCAGAGAGACGCATATAGCTCTACCGAGTTAAGACCGGCAAGAACAGCAGGAGGCCTGAGCCGCGCGCACCGTGAAAGGCTGGTTTGACACCGAAAACGCGACAAGTGCTGCTGCTCGCTTTTTTCTCTGTATATTGACTGTACCTATGTGAAGATGGTCACTGCGGGGTCAACCAGATTGATATAACGGCTCATACTGCAGGTCTACAGGGCGCCTTCCTTGCGTTATCTATTTGTCTGTAGTTTATCATATGCACGAGGTGGCAGCTGACCAATAAACCCTCGCATGCTAACTAAGGCATCAAATCTGCCGGGACGAAGCCCTCGTTATGAAAGTACATGCGAGTTATCAAGCGAGGGTTTATTGGTCAGCTGCCTCCAGTGCAAAGATCACGCGCCACGTGGCGCCCTCTGATAAAAAGAGTGTTCCACACTCGCCGGCTTGGCTACGAGTGGCGCTGGCTAACACTCCCAGGGATTAAAGCGCACATAAATACCCAACAGAGTGTACGAGGGGGTTCTCTCCGTCGTAGATCAATTGGCAGAGCATAGGACACGTAATTCGAACCTTGTGGGTTCATATCCCACCGGCGGAAAGTGTGCTTTATCGTCCACTTTATTTACCTTTCAATGTGGGTCACGATCATTACGCTACAGTTAAAAACAACAAATAATATCCCTTATGCTTGCCTTGACTTAATTGTCTGTCGGTTTCATTAGTTGTCTCTAACAAAGAAATGAACCCATCGAACAGTTCACCTTCTTAGGCACGGTTAGACATACTCGAAATACCACTCCAAACGATGGAAAAGTCGTTGGTGTGATTTTCGATCCCCGGAATAGAGAAAAAATTGAAAATACCACCCACTGGGTTTAATAATTTCGCGCTTTCCTACATTGCTGTTACCGAGCATATTTTCGCAGATGGCACTCCAACAGAGACCTTTTCAGCGGCCGCTCTAACAGTATGCGGAATGTGCACCACGTAACGCTTAAGATAGCGCGTAGGCATCGTTCGTATACACTGCAGCTGTGATGACCGGTGTTTGAAAAGGCAGTCCACTGCATAGTACGGCAAAGCCTCGCGAATTGGACGGTATTATGCGACTCCAAGTCGACGGTTCAAGTCAGAATCAATTACATAGCAAGAAGCAGCGCACGGTCTCTATGACATCATGAGTTTGTTCACTGAGGCGCCTCTTTGCGAACATGACTCTCGCACTGCAGTGGATTCGTAGTCATTGTGGAGTAGCTGGAAAGGAACAGGCTGACGCGGTGGTACATGTGGCGCACACTAACGAGAAAAGTATGTCCGTTAACATTTCCGTCTCCGCCTTGTTCTCTAACGACATTAAAACATCCGGGGCGCGACACTAGCATGACTCCAACTACCGTCAAAGTGGACTACCTAGACCAATGCTTCTCATATGGGGGTTCGCAGACCCTAGGGCTTCCTCGAAGCCATTTCGGGGGGTCTGCGAAGTGCATGTTCGAGAAAAAACAAAACGCGTTTTTTGAAACCACTTTATTCCCCTTCCGATTTTTGGTATGCTTCACCGCATCAGATTTTTGCATTGCGGCGGAGCTCACTTATGTTTCCCCTTTGTCTTCTTTATGAGATGGCTGTAAAGCTTTTGTTGCAGTTTTCTACGACATATGCATAGCCTGCTTTTTCCAGGCTTGCATGCTTCAAACGCAAACGCAGCTAGAAGCATATTTATTGTGGGTGCCGACCGTAGAACAAATCGGCAAGCTGTTTAGACCGAACTGGCGTGGCACATTAGTTTGACCGTTCTTTGCCAGGTAGATATAAAAGGCACCTATTTCACGCTGCATGTTGCGTGAGGTTACGACGCCGACGCCCACTTTCTCTCGCTGCAAGCACTCTCCCATCACTTCCACCTTTCTACAAGGGGTCCCCGGAACATCCGTGGCTGAGAACCACTGCCATAGACATTGCCCTAGTTTGCGCTTCCGGCTTCCACTTCAGCTGCGAAGAGGCCAAGAGAGAGTACCTCATAATTCATAAATTGTGGCTCGATTTGGCGTGCGCTCTCTGGCACCTTCATGGGACTGGAACACGTGAAGGTGTCAGAGAGCGCACGCCACATCGAGCCATAATCTATGAAGCAGTCTTTCCTGGCCTCTTCGCAGCTCAAGTGGAAGCCGGAAGCGCAGACCAGGGCAATGTCTATGGCAGTGGTTCTCAGCCACGGATGTTTCGGGGACCCCTTGTGGACCGATGGACTAGACCTGTCGGTCCCGTCGTGAGATTAGCTGGGTGCGCGTTTTATCGCGTTTCGCTGGACCAAATAAAAGTTTGTTCACTCACTCATGTTCACGTGATCGGATGGGAACGGAACGCCGATTATTGCGAGTGTCACACTTTAGAGTGTATATGCCCCATCCTCTGCGTGTGCCCTCATTACACGGCTGCGCAAAAGGCACATGCTGTAAATGTAGGCTGTTTCGTCTCCTGGACCTTTTGGAGCAGCTTTTAAACGTACGAAAGCAGGTTGGACCATGCCGAACGCGCCAAAAATTTCTGTTGAACTTTGTAACTGAGAAACGCCTAGATGATCGTCTCTATATATTCCACGTGAAGACTCCTGCGCAAATTGCAGTTATAGCGCACATCCGTCTACTGTACAACGTGTACGCAGCAGCTAATTGTACGGTGTCATATTCACGTGTCCATATATCGCTTTCTATCCCTGTCTCTCACTCTTCCCCTTACCTTGGTTAAGAGTAGCGCTCTATAGACAGGCTTTCCTGGCCGAGTTCCTTGCATTTCTCTTCATTAAACTTTCTCCCTCCTCCTTACTGCGATGACCATCTTCTATTTACTGGCGATGTTTAAGAAAGACCTGCATGTTTTTGTTTACGCTATTGATGTAATATAATTGTTCGGGTTTTACGTCCCAAAACCACGATATGATTATGAGAGAGGCAGTAGTGGAGGGATCCGGAAATTTCGACCACCTGGGGTTCTTTAACGTGCGCCTAAATCTAAATACACGGGCCTCTAGCATTTTCGATGGAGACGAAAATGCGGCCGCCGCGATCGGGATTTGATCCCGTGACCTTCGGGTCCGCAGTCGAGCACCATAACCACTAGACAACCGCGGTGGGTTTATGTTCGTTATTACGGTAGTGCAAACGATTCTGAGAGCAACGACGTCAAATGTGTTGTTTGAGCTCGAAAGGTCCATTATGACAGCTCCACAAGAGAATGGTTACAGTTCTTGAAAGCTAATCACGATAATAATATTTGGTCGGGCTTTACGCTTGAATTCTACGATATGATTGTGAGGCACTCCGCAGTCGAGGGGTCAGGAAATGTTGACCGCCTGGGGTTCTTTAACGCGCTGCTGAATTAAAGCCCTTTAGCTTTAACGGCCTTTAGCGTTTCGCCTCCATTGAAAAGCGGCAGCCATGGCCGGTATCGCACCCGCGCCTTTCGGGTGAGCAGGCAAAAACCGTAACCACTGTGCAGCATCGCGGTGGCTTGCAGAAAGGTTGCCAAGCACTCCTAACTAAATTTGAATGTAAAGCTCAGCTGTGCCACCGGCTGATAGCATGAGATAGACAATGTAAATAAAAAAAAAAGATATTTTGAGTAGAATTCACAAAGCTTTCCTTTCTTAAGTAATTTTTGCCATTGGTCAGCAACCACAACTAATGGTATGTCCGGCATCAGGATTGGCTGTAGTTTTCTCGCACACACAATTACAGCGTCAGATAGCTTTGTGAATACGGGCGCTGGTAATCTTCTTAATTATTTTTTCAAGATTGTTATCGTGAGCTATTCGTGAGCGTCTGACGCACTAATTTCTGGTGTACGAAGTAAAACTGTCGCTCACCCTGAAAACGTTGGGGGATGCAGGCGCACACATTTCTGGGACGATGTTTTCGTTTCCATGCCGACTCCAGCACCCGAGTAAGACTAAGCGCACCTTCGGCGAATCTTTTAAGAGAGAGGCAAAAAAAAAGAAAAAAAAGAAAAGAGGTGATGTTTACATCAAATGTCTCCCTCTCGCTTCTCCTTGCGCACTCACTGAGATGCTCTGCTTCAAGTTAGTCCCTCGAAAAAATAAGACATAGTTTCGGCCAGTCATTTATTTATTTTTTTTCCAATGTCGTGGTGTCGGGCGTCTTCGGCTGTTATGATTATTTTTTTCTTTGACGTCCAATAAGGAAGTACTGGGGCAATGAGATGTTGTATGTAAAGAAATACACCGTATTTATTTCATAAGGTCGAATGTGGAATATGAAATTAGCGCAAGCGACTACCGCGGAATATTTCTGTTTTCTCCTTACGCAGTCATCGGCTTTGTCATCCTCCAAGGAAGTGTTCCTGTTAACGTGAAGGCAAAACAGGGTGAGGGATGCGTGTCCGTATATACTGAATGCTGGGCATGCTAACTGATTTTTGTTGTTGTTGTTGTTCTTGTTGTTGTCGTCGTTGTCGTCACTGCCCTCACATCCAGCGCTTGTGTTCTTCTCTTCTTCTGTCCGTCTTCTAACTGTGTTGCGCTGTAAGTTATTCCACGATGATCTAGTAACGAGCTTGAGCAGCAGCCAGAGCACAAATGCATATCTGTTGTGCATGTAGCAAGCTGCGTGCTTCGTCCTTGAATGACACATTCATTCCACATCAATAATAAGCACTTAATGAGGCTGCGAGGGATGTTGACTTCTTCGAAGACGGAATCTGCTCGCTATCGTTCAAATGCCGCGTGCGCTAACGCTCACCCAAAACCGGACGCACACGACCGGTATGTCCCCTTTATTTTTATATTCACCGATATATCGTTGGCGTCACAGCTGCTGCTTCAGAGCGTTATTTACATTGGAATGCATCTTTGGATACAGGAGCAGGTGCACAGTATTTTAATGCGCAAGCCTTCTTTCCCGAGTACACCGGGAAAATCGCAGCAAAAACAGTCTCCTTAACGCGAAAAAGCACGACACCTTGTATCCGATGGGAACACATAGGGCTCCCTGGAATATGTATTGGGAAGCCTGTATCGGGGGTGGGACAACTCGAAAATTTCGAGAGTGGTTTCCTTGTTCTGCAAGGCTAACTATTTAGGATTAGAAAGTTTTCCATGATCTAATGTGGGTGGCTATTGGTTCGAATAGATCATTCCTCTTGGTTGAGTCATAATCCACGCATTAGGGACATTTCGCAAGGTTTTCTTCTTCTGTCGCCGCTTGGCATATTGACCTTAACTTATTCGGAAGCCGCGCCACGATGTATGCAGTGATGCGCCACTAAAGAAAATTGAATTAAAGAAACGCACAGTGAGACTGTCGCTTCACCACTCTGTGCGAACAGGAGAGCACTTACGTGTCAGCGTTATCTCGAAGACGGCCAACTATTTGCTTGACTGACATGGGACAAACAATTTTTCTAGACATCCGAACGCCAGACAGTCCGACAACGTTCCGTGAGATGAACGGCCTTGATAATTGCACTCGTGTTGATTTCCGTCGAATATTCTTTCACAGCGAAGTTGTGTATGACCAGGTTCTGGCGGATCACGTCCGCGGACAGAACGACGCGTAGAACAATTTTCGGCACCCCTCGCCCCCACGCCACCGCTGATGCCTCTATCACAAGTATCGCAATACTCGGCGGCTGCACTTACCACCGATCATTGTGCCCCTTTGTCTTGTGACGTAGGGATCGCGGTAGCGCTATCAACTGTTGCCCTTTGGACTCCCTATGGGCACCGTGCATGCGTTAGGAGCCGCCACAGTCGCGCGCTGCCTCCAGCGCCAAAGCGGCCATGGCAGCAGATCTGGGAGCAGACGACGCAGGCGGCGGCAAGCCACTGCGCCGTGTTTTGGTGCTTCGCTTGAGGCGTTTTCTTTCCCGTTTGCTTCCAAAAGACATCAAATTGTTAGCAGCTGTCCGAGAACGTAGCGTTAGCGCGGGTGTTTCTTTTCGCCAGACCTCGTGTATCCTCAGGCGAACGCGGTAACATTAAATGCATGAGCTGGGGGAAGACAACGGAGGTGACGAGCCCGTTGAGCGAAACTGCGCACGTGTAGCGCGGGCCGTCTCACTCACTGAGCAATCACAGCTTATCCCCTTCGGGCCAACGCGGCAGCGAGCTCAGCGGCAGCTTGAAACTGGCGATACCAGCAATTGCACTGTCACGGCCGCTGAATGAAAAAACGCTTTCCATCGAACGGCCATGGCACTGCATTCGCTGCGCCGACTTAACCAGTGCAGCCGTGTTCGTCGTCGCGGCTGGTGTTTTGCTGCCATGGCATGCACTGCATAGCGTGCCAATTATTATTACGTTTGGATTCAGAGAGCTACGTGATATAGATAGTTTCTTTGGAGGAGCTAATCTGAAGAAGGGCATGGACCTCCTCGAAGCGGGGCACGTTCACGGCGTCGTGGAAGAGGTGTTGCTCGGCAGATCAACAATCACGGGCAAATGCACCCCCCAGAAAAAAAAATACCCCATCTATTCACGGAATACGGAATATGACGGCGACGGCGATGATAAAAACCCGTCGAGAGTGTCCGTATAATTGCTATCGCAATAGTAAGGTCGCCAATATGCACAAGAGACGGTTCTCAATTTATAATCTTATTTACGTATGCCTTATGTGTGACCAATGGACTTTTTTTCATACATGCCACACCGCGCCTTGTCCTGGCGGCGAACTTTGGCGAGAGGGCGCGCAAGCCAGTAAACAGATATCTATAGATATCCTTTAGATTTAGTGATGCGCGCCTCTGAGCGACTTCAGCTGCTTCAGCGTCGCAAAGGCTTGTTCACTAAGTGCCCGCAAGATGGCTCAAAGGGCCTATCGCGCGGCGTAGGGCGGCGGCGCGGCGACTATTTGGAAAGCGGTGTGCGAAGCAACGAGTGCAAAGTGTAGTTGCGACGAAGGCTGATGACTTTGTGCACAAAGTATTCTCGCCGCCGAGTTCGCGTTCAGCGAGTGCCAGCGCGAGTGTTGGAACTGGCTTGTTGGAGGACCAGCAATGTCGGAAAGTTGCATCTGCTGCGGTGAGGCGCGCTGGTTCTGCTGCCAGTCCTCGTACTCACGTCAGCAGCGTTCCGACTGCGTCCTGGTGACGTTGAAGAGCGCGATATCACTGCTGTAAGTACTTGCACACACGCCGGCAGCGTTCCGTGGCATCGCATGAAGTACACTGACATCATCCGATCACGGACACCATCACCAACATTCTACTCGCGGTTTGTTGTGGTCATAGACTCGTTGTCTTCACGTGGGTCTGGAGACGCCGCAGCACCCCTGCTTACTTGGCAAGCTGATGTTTACTACATATTGCTCTTAAAGTTGCTAGCCTTACATCGTACAACATTAGAATTTGTTGCTACCCTCTTGCATAGCCCAAGGGCTGACTATTTTGTTGCTATCGCATTCATTATTTCGCGCTTGTGGCGAAACTGTGACTTTTTAGCGAAGCTTTTAGAAGTCACAAATTTCGGTGGATGCGGCGTCGTACGCAAGAACCCGGCGCCGGCGAGCGTACAGAAACGCGGTCCTTGTAGGCGCGCTGGTCATATGCGTATTTTTATGGTACGTTTCTGAATAACTGACGCTATCTCACGTTGACGTCATTTCACGTTGCCATATTTCATTGTTTCCTGGATATGAGCGCAGGACCTTCGTTGTTGCCTGTAGCAACTAAAGTCTTGCGCTGGTAAGCACCTGGATGAAGGTTCAATTCCCGGCATGGAGGAAAAAAATTAAGAGGGAGCATTGCTGAATGCGATAGAAAGAAAGAAAGAAAGAAAGAAAGAAAGAAAGAAAGAAAGAAAGAAAGAAAGAAAGAAAGAAAGAAAGAAAGAAAGAAAGAAAGAAAGAAAGAAAGAAAGAAAGAAAGAAAGAAAGAAAGAAAGAAAGAAAGAAAGAAAGAAAGGAAACTAACAAGTCTGGCACGCAGACGAAAACCTTCCTTTGCCCATTTTCCCGATATAGCAAAGGTCCCTGAACTTTCTTTTTAAATTTTTTCTCTAATAATTTGCCCACTTCTTAGAATAATCTTGATGATAATAATAACAAAAATAATATCAGGGGTTTTACGCGCCAAAAGCACGATATATGATGAGGCACGCCGTAGTGGAGGGCTCCGGAAATGTCGGCCACCTGGTGTTCCTTGAAGTACACTGACATCACACAGTAGGGTAGGGCGGGGCAAAATGCGACAAAAATTTGAAAATAGTGAGTATTTTATTTTATTTCACTCGTTACCATGAAATGTCAATACAGGAACTTTCATTTGGGAACAAGGTATGTGCTACATAAATATGGCCATGTTGCGACTGCTCAAAATATTATTTTAAAAAGAAACAAGAAATGCACCAGATGTCTCATTTTGCCCCAACCCGCGGGGCAAAACGAGATGCTGCATGAGGCAAAACGAGACAGTGTGAAAAAATTTTATCCTTTCAGTTCTTGTCGTAGAAGCAGTTCAAATTCACTCCGTGGGCCCCCACGCAGCCTTCATGAGCCCAGTCTTTGCACTCCACGCATTAAATCCAAACAGAACCCGACGTTGTGTTGCTCCGAAACTCCTTAAATGCATTCAGTGCATTTTCCACGTCGTTTTCCTCCCAGGAAACTCTAGATGATAGTCTCTTGTACGTCCGTACCATCCTAAACAAAAAAAAATATTATATATAATGAGCGTAAATAAATGGTTTACTTAATGAGACACTCTCTAAGGCAATTCAATGCCTTTTTGTTGCGTTTTGCCCCTCACACATGCCCGAATTCAAAAAAATTTGCCCTTTGGCCCACGGCACCAAATGAACTAAACTTTTGGTGGCGTGTAGCTAGTAGTATGAAGTAACAATATAAATACTTACGTTGTTGTACTGACGCTGGAGTAGCCTCATGCACGGATCCGAAAATTTGACCGTGCAGAATTTCGCCCCGTTTTGGCGAGCCGCAAATACACTGACACGCAATTTTTCCCGCGCGAACGCTGTGAGCAATCATCAACTTTTACACAAAAAAACGTCGAAAACTACCGGCGCCTATCGCTTAAATAGAGAGACAAAGAAAATGCACTTTTTGTATTAGCTGTAGGGGGCGGCAGAGTCAGAATGTCGCGTTTTGCCCCGCTTTACCCTACACGGGGACCTGGCATTTCGCATCCATCGAAATGCGACCGCCGCGGGCGCGATAATCTAGGTGACGAGGTAAAACATTGCTAGATGTCGCGGCTTTTTTTTAAGTACTGTTGTGTCTCATAAGTGTAAAACTTGAATTATTTGCATAGTTTTACAAAACTGGGGCACTTCAAGAGCAACTTTAAAGGGACCGACAACTGGCCAGAACATGTGATTACATTCTGATGGAACTGAAAAGACCATGAATTATACTGACAGGCTGAAGCATCCTTTTCGCCATCTGAGTCGTATTTATATTTTGAAATAGCGTTTAAAGTCACAAAAAGAACGGTATATCGCGCAGCCTAGCGGAAGAGTATTGGAGCTGGATTATGGAGTCGTTCACTTTGCTCCACGTAGTCTGATGCTTTCATGTGCACCGTAATTAGGGCTCAAAATTAGAGTTTGTATATATTATGCATCCCCGCTCTATTCTGCGTTGCTTACGAGGTAAAAGGAGTTGCACGCTGGGAAACGGCGCTGCCTTCGTGGCAAATAAAGGAGCATGTCGCGCCGCGGCGTATGAGCGCTGTGTGCACGCATGCGCAGCAAACCACGAACCTTTCTCGCGCTCACCTCCCACTGTTTGCAACATGTGTTGTCGGTACGACTTCCCCTGCCAGGGTGGTGTGGTGGTTACGGCGCTCGACTGCTGACCCGAAGGTCGCGGGATCGAATCCCGGCCGCGGCGGCTGCATTTTCGATGCAGGCGAAAATGTTTGAGGCCCGTATACTTAGATTTAGGTGCACGTTGAAAAAACCCCAGGTGGTGGAAATTTCCGGAGCCCTCCACTACGGCGTCTCTTATAATCATATCATCGTTTTGGCACGTTAAACCACATATATTATTATTATTATGTCGGTACGACTTCACAGTCGCAGACGGTCGGAAAAGTTTCATTATAAATGTTTCACGACGTTTTCCGCGTTGCCATTCCATAGTTAGACACTCTGGCCGGGAAGATTTCCGAAGAAAACAGGTACCACAAAAATTGGTTGTCGGTCCCCTTAAGTTTTCACATTTTCTTGAGACCTGTAGCTTTGCCTACAAGTCGCGACTATAGTTTTACGTCCGCTAAACAATGTGAAATTAACAACCGACAACGCCCTCTCAGTATTCTTACAGCTTGTTTTCTTTTTGTCTTGTTTATCAGTGGAGCCACGTTGGACGACTCTGCAGTCCTGCACAAGGAAAATTTATTCGACCGTCAGCAGTAACGGTGTTTCGTGTAGAGCTGTTCGTCACCAACATAAATTACAAAGTAACTGCGTCCTCATACGGCAATGCTATCAAGGCCATCTGAAATCGAAGGTGGTTTTCAAGCTGTCAAAAAGAATGTCGCTTTAGCATTCATAAACTAAAAAACACCCGCCACTAAGAAACAAAACAATAAGCACGGCCTCAACCCTCGCCTGTTCGGATGTTTATTTATTTATTTATTTCTAATCGAGCGCCATCAAGAAGTCCCTTGGCCGCTACAGTAACGGCTTAACGCTGTGGATTTGCATGCACTGCGCACGTATATTTCACATTTATTCTCTCCTAGCAGCATACTCATTAATCTATTCTGCGTACAATCGAAAACACTTCAAAATGTCCAAATAATTGATGATCTCTGCGCTTTTCGTGTTTAAAAGCAATGAAAATCTTTTTGCATGTGCAGATATCGCTTGTGCACGTGAGGTAACTCTTAATGCGACAGCGGGCGCTAAACATAGGAAAAGTTTCCTTCGATTTCTATATATATGATTGGTTCCTTTATGAGGTTTACCCTCCCAGAGCGACTCAGGCGCCGCAGTCGAAGGCTCCGCTGGGCCGTCCGGATAATTTCGACCATATCTATCTATCTATCTATCTATCTATCTATCTATCTATCTATCTATCTATCTATCTATCTATCTATCTATCTATCTATCTATCTATCTATCTATCTATCTATCTATCTATCTATCTATCTATCGTGACGAGCAGTACAGCGCGTAACCAGTGGGCCACCGCGGTTAACTGCCATGGTGGTCCATTGGTCACAGTGCTCGGCTGCTGACATGAAAGACGCGGGTTCGAGCCCCGCTGCAGCCGTTGCATTTTCGATGGAGGCTGAATGCTAGAAGCCCGTGCACGGTGCGATTGCAATGCACGTTAAAGAAACCTGGGTGGTCCAAATTATCCGGAGCCCTCCACTACGGCGTATCTCACAGCCTTAGTCACTTTGGGACGTTAAACCTTATAAACTAACCAACAGTATACATGTAGCTGTAATTTAGAACACAGGGAACGATTGGGCTTGTTGGTGAAGCATAAGTTTCAACTGACAGCGCAAAAAATACGGAGGGCACAGAGAGGTGCTTCTACCAATCTTGTTTTCAAAACGCCACGCTATGTGCACACTGTACAGTACTCACGGATTGAAACTGGACAATTTAGGGCTCAGTAACGCACATACTTTTGTTTCCACCGTCTTGAGTTAGGTCCACATCGGCGTAATTTTGACACGAACATTTAAAAGAGAGCCAAGACTATCTTAAGCGACCAGATTCGTCGCGACGTGACGTGGTTATCTCGAGCAATTGCGCATACCAGTCATTATACTTAAAAACTTGGTGTTGCGTGTGAATCCGTGAATACTGCACACTCTAAGAAAAAAAAGTCAAAAGAGGGTCGTGGTCGCGTGACTCTCTTGGGGTGTCCATTTGACCCCTTTTGGAAGGTAGATGAAGAGAAAGAGAGTTTGCATTTGGTCTAGAGTCACGGGACTCTCCTGAAGCGTGTTTCGATTGGCTTCCGCGATGAAGGCGCCGTCGTATGCGCCATACGTATCGCGCGTTTGCCGTTCGGCGTCGTTTTGGCGCGGTGGCTCGCCTCGCTCGCCGACAGAGCCAGCCGGGCTGGCGCCGCGCCTCGGCCTTCTCTCTCGGTCTGCTCGGTCTTTTGGAATGCGTTGCGTCGGTTGTGCGGGTTGCGTCAGTTGCCTGTCGTGCAGTTTTGTGTTCGAAAAAAAAATACGCATCTTCGGTGGCGTTGACGCCAGGCTCCGTGCTCGAAGTCACGCTTGGAGGGCGGAATATTCATGGAGCTGCGGACACGGACAACGTGCGCCCGTTAACGGTGAGTGTACTGCTTTCGTAGGTACTAATTATACAGCTTTAGCTGGGCGTCTGCAGCAGCTCTGCGGAAGTTATCTGCCAGCCATTTCCAACAGCAGCCTGCGTCCGCGGGGCTGTTGCGGATGCCCAACTAAAGCTGTCAGTTAACGGTTTGACACCGTTATGCGCGTTGCTGTACAAGCTCCCATAAAATGAGCGATGCAAACAATTATCAAGCGTCATTTTTTGCTGATCGCACATTGTGTCTGCACTGCTGAAGGTGCAAGATGTCGTTTTAAGATGCGCTTGAGCCTACTTCATAACAACATTTCCATCAAGCTTGAGTGTGCAGCGTGCTTCCGTGCGTGGGAACGTGAAAAAAAAAGCCCGTCTACAGAACGCTTAGACGCATTATATATTATCGTTTTTCTTGGCTTAAAGGTCAACTCCGGCGATTTTTCGAGGTCGATGGATCTCAATGAAATTCGCTGGGTACGTTCCTTTGCACGTTTCCGTCATTTTGTCTGCAAACGCCCCTCCTGGCTTCCCACAATTATTGGCAACATTGCGTCTGTGACGTCAGTCTTGGGAAGGCGGCGGAAGTGACGCAGCCGAGGGCACCGCTAACTTCGGCGCTTCGGCCTCTACAGCGAGCGTCTGCTGTGCACAAGGCGACAGACAGCGTTGGTTTGGCCGGCGCTTCGCTGGTCGTCCCGGCTGTCACAGCAGCCACAGTTTTCATACTCCGCGCCGGCGTGACCGGCATGCCTTGCACGACTTCCGGTTCGTTCGTAACAACGTCTACGTCATACGTAGACAGTACACTCGGTTGGGTTTCAGTTTCGGTGTTGCGCTTTCTTGCTTATTTAAAATTATTCTCCAATTTGCCGAGTATTTCTGCTATCGGGCCCGTAACAGGAGCGTCTCAGGAACATAAAAGCACCATTACTTTGACATGGTCAAAAAATCGCCGGAGTTGGCCTTTAAGGACGGTAGTTTGACGTGCAGATATAGTAAGATGCTTCCAGCAAGTACGCGTTAATCACTTAAAGGAGCACTGACACAAAAATTTTGCACCTTGTTTTTTTTTTGTTGCAATAGATGGCTTATGATCCACTTATCACGGCTGCAAGCCTCGTTTGCGCGAGTGCGCGACGGTTATTTATTTAGAGACGTTTTTAGAGCGCCCTGTCGCAGTTTCGGTTTCAAAGAGCACCGACAGCATCCTCCGGGGGACGGGAAAACACAGCTGGCCTCGTCAACACGCGAAATTGTGACGTAGGCGACGCGCGAGCGTGGGTGCGGTGGGCGCCGAACCAGGTCAAGTGGCGCCAGCTATGGAGATTATAAACAACTAACAAACGCGTAATCTATATCCTCCGAGCATTCGGAAGCGCCCATATCGACTCGCCAAGCTTACAGCATTGATTATTTGACTATGGCTCTCAAAAACGGCGCCGAATCGGGTCGAATACATTGCTGTCGAAGCTTAAGAACATGAATCTAAAGCATATGGAAGCATCAGTTCGGAACTTACACGTTACAGAGCGCACGGCGGCCACTTGATAGATTCGAAGTGGAAGACAACCGCTTTTGGCAGTGCTGCCATGCATTTCGGAGGCGCGAATGCCTCGCCGGCGAAGCTTGCCGTGCAAGTTGGACAGCTCTCGCGCGTGCGGCGACGGCCGACGTTCTGCGGCACCGCGCCGTTGCGGCAGGCTTGCCGCTAGCGTGAGCGGGCCATAACATCTGCCCACGGGCACGACGAGCGAAACAGCAGAAGAGAGCACAACCAGCACACGAAAAGCCGCAGGCACGGAGGAAGAAATACGGCAGGATGCACACACTAGCGCAAGGGCACAATCAGCCACCAGCCAACACAAACTCATGACGTAGGTTTGTTTACACATCCGCCGCGTTGATGTCGGCGTCGCGAAGCGCTCGCATCTCGCTCAGTCGCGCGGCATGCACTTTAAAATTGATTTTAAATATGTTCTAGACTGTATTGGCCCTTGATATTTCGTAGACGTTGTGTACGGCTCCACATACATCTATTTCGCTCATTATCTCGCCTTCGAAATTTTGTGTCAGTGCTCCTTTAAGTTGGACACGCCTCGCCGGTAAGGCGAAAAAGTTAGACTTTCGAAGGCGTGCGTTGTTGCGGTCGCAGCCGTGCACTTCAAGAGACGATAGTCTTTCTTGGGATACTTAAACGGAGAAATTTTGGTCTGTCTTTCTGTCTGTCTTTCTGTTTGTCGGCACGTCACCCGATTCAGCCACACCGCCAAAGTTTAACCACTTGCCTAAGGGCCAGCCATCTTGAACGGCTGGCTAGGTTCATACCTGCGTACATTGTCGATCAAAAAGCAAACATTACGCATATCTGAGGCGTAACATCACTAGGTAAGTATTATGTGGTGTGTTCCTTTAATAGAAAATGCATACATACGTAATTCTAAAGACCCTAGTTTCTTAAGCTGCGCTGAAAATGCGACTGCGCTGAAACTTGCCTTCCTAGATGCCCTCTGCACGAGCTCATTGTTGTGTTTCGGTTTCGGTTTTGTATTGCACTGTACGGATGCCATGGGGCGCCGCTCTGGCATTCCAGCTTTACCCCAGGCGAGGTGTGTATAAAAGAGTGTGTGGAGAGTACTCGTTGAGTGCGGACGTTTCTTCTGCTTCAGCGCTTCGCGCCAAACCGCGTGTTCGGGCTGGCTGGCGTCCCCGCCGGTCGCGTTGGTCACCGCCGGTCTTCGCCTGCTGCTGCGCCGGGACTACCAGCCCGCAACACAGCACTCATGTTTCCCGACGTATTGCCAGATGATGTCCATATCTCACGCAGCGCCTCTTCTATCGTCTTTAGACGACATTTGCAGCGAAGCACGCAGATACGCGGCCATTTTTTTTCCTTCGTTTCCGTTTGCTGTTTTCGTGGTTTGCCAACATCTGTGATGACGCTATAACAGAATCAAGTGAGTGTACGTGATTGTGGGAGTTATGTGCGCTAATTCTAGCATATGACATGTCTGATCTCGACGTAGACGGCGTCCGCGCACGCTGGGTGTCGTTCGGGCGATCGCACTTGAATGTGTTTGCTGATTATTTAAATATGGGTTACGTTTGTAAAACATGCGGTCAGTAACCGCTCACGGCATGCCCCTGACTGCTGGAGGATGTATTGGGTGTCGGAATATACTGGCGCAAAGCTGTGCTTATTCTGAAACCAAATCTTGAAGCGATTTTTCAGAAAAGAACTGCTTTCATTCGTGCATAGCCAGTGCCTATTGCGAACCGACGTTCCCGCTGCCTTTTACGTGAAACTTTGTTTTCGTTGGCAAATTATTTCGAACGAAACACTCGTGTCAGATGTGTGTACAGTGACGGTTTGTTGAACAAAGGGTGGTTTTAAATACAAATAAGCAGTGTGTGTGTTGTGATTATACCCAGCATCCCGGATCACTTCTCCCGCGTGTTCACTCCAGTTGACAGCCACACTCGGGGAAACGAAGGTGTCGCTTGGTCTGGCGCCTCACCGCTCGTGATGGAAAAATCAACAGCGGCGTTCTCCCTGTCAATCCAACGAGGCAGTCGGTCCTACATTTCCTTTGGTTGGACAAGACGACGTAGGAAAAGAGGTGAGTGGCACCCTCGCAAAAGGAGCTTATACCAATTGCGTTTGCTTATAAGAGGCTCACATGATCTTGTGCTGCAAGTTTGTCGCCAAGTGACGTGTTACAAAAGCTACTATTTGCAAGTTGTGTTTTACACGATAACGGCAAAAAACTTGGTTCCTTGCCATGCCTGTTTGCATTTCTTGTTTTGTTGTGAGCCTTCATTATGTCCGTGTGAACTATTTATTGTGTAGATTTTGCAAACTTTTGCTGCAATGTCTTTTTCTCATCATAATATCACCTTCTGCTTTTCAGATACCGTTCTTATGGTGCTCACGCTTAACAGAAGTGACAGCCTAACAAGTCACAAGTCTGATGCCTCCAGCCGTCACTACTTTTTGATTTACTCTTGATCATAAGGAATAAATATTGAAACATGATGCCGATTTCTGCAGTTTATTTTACACCATATGACACTATGCACATCAGTCACACATTTTAGCTGGCTATACTCATACAAGCATGTAAATTAGGAATACCTAAACTTCTTAATTGGAAATCACAGACGATCTTTTCGCGCTTTCTATATTACTTTGCTGCGAAAGGTGTGTTGTTTTGACGAGTTTTATTCAAATAATGCTAAAATTGAACTATTCTTTTTTTGCAGTCGCTGGACAGAACGGCAAGTATTATTGGACTTGCCTAAAATGAATACTTCACTATTTTCAACAGTAGTCGTGCAAAAGTAGAGCAAGGCTCAAATGAGTAGCTTAAAATAGTTGTGGAGTCGCTTGACGCTTCGGTGTGGGCCACCTGACCCCGTAGGAGTGCTGCCGACAAGAGTCGTCTGACTCCCTATAAGTGGTAGCGTGATCCTTCGGATAAGAGTCCATCCACTCTTCCTTGAGGATCAGGGAACTCTCCTAGAGCGCGCCGACATTGACCCACCAAGAGAGTCACTCTCCGAAAAGAGTCACGTATACGTTTTTTTTTTCTTAGAGTGTACACAACCGTGGCATGTGAGAGTGCATCGTTATGCGCACAACACAATCTACTTCTATAGACTACTAACGTTTCATCGAAATGACTGAAGGTATGCAATCTCTATCAAGAGACAAATAGACGCCTTACTTACACATGCACCTTTCGCTGAAATATCGTTTCTGCTTCAATCATTCCATGTGTTTAGCCACGATAAAACAATCAGAAAATTTCGACGCACACATAGCACATACGTGGGCGGCAAAAACCTTTGTTTTACACATGAACTTCGACTACGTAAGACATCACAGTTTTTAGACTTAATTTTAAGTTTTCATGAGAAGCACTGTTTGCTGGCAGTACTCGCCGCAAGCGAATAAGGGGGTGGTGCCATTTGAGTCCACTATCTCGAAGTTAATACAACGAAGTGTTGCAATGCTCTGCCTGGAATCAGCACTAATGAAATTATGTGTTCGCACGATGCAGTCCCCTTTTGATGATCAAGTGTATCCTCTGGGTATGGCAGGTTTTCTGGTTCGTTTTTGACGTCACTGGTGGAAACCCTTTTGCAGAAGATTAAAGGCAAACGAAAAACAGCGGCAGTGAGCCCGACCACCACGACTGCTAGACCTACAGTGGTACCATATAACCCCAAGATAACCCACAACCTAAAAAACGGCGACAGCCAGGTATGGCGTATAGGCACCGGGCGGCCGTCGTAAGGCGCCAGCTACGCCTCTCCCGAAAAGCGCCCCCAGCGGCGGCAGGGACAGCACTGGCATGTGAAGCAGACGACGCGGAGCAGGCTCTGCTACTTTCGGCACGTATTCAAAGAGAAGCGCGGTGTTTCTTTTTGAGCAATTCGAAGCTGTATGCTGTTGCGTTTGTTGCCGAGAGGCAAGGAGAAGCGGCAGCAACAGTGTTTTTTTGAACAATGCACGAAGCGTTCGACTCTCGGACATGTGTTCAGACAACGGGGCCCGTCGTCGGGCTTCAGGCAGACTCCCGCGCAGGCATTTGCGGTCGTGGACGCGTTTAATGGCCGCCAAGTCATCTAGAAAGAATGACACGGTGTCCCTCTCATGTCCACACCGATGAGCGCTGTCTGAACATCAAACGAGTCAGCTTCTTTGCGTGGTGCTGTGCTTGTAGGCGTTTGTTTTCGTTCGGAGACGGACCAGAGGGGGCACGATGCCTCCTCCCTTTCGGGACTGCAAATGAGGCAGGCCCGATTGACGACACGATGTAAAATAAGCATCTTTGCATTTTAACTGCCGAACTCGCTGTTCCTCATTATTGTCTGGAATGTCCCTGGTGCGAAGGCGAGTCCTGACAGCGCAAGTGCACCCACGGCGCTACCAGTTTTTTTGCGCTGCAGTTTCAAAGACTTGACCAGCTGGCGTACGCGTTTTCGTGCGTCTGCTCTAGAGGAGGGTCTCCGCTTGCACGAAGCAGGTTACGTGCACGACATCACGGAATATAAAGGCGACAACGAGTGCAAATAGCGTTGCAAGTGCGCCCCGCAGACGAAGCTTAACGCGATAAGCTATATGATGTGGAGCTAGATGTAAGTAGCACCGTTTCTATTTTTCTTAATGCGAAGCATTTCTTAGCGAACCCTAGGCACTTTGAGCGTTTCTATCTAGGTATCTGTTTATCTAACCGCCTACGTCTGGGTGCTCTCGTGATCGCCTCCTTAACATGGTGTAGACCAAAATTGGCATGGGAGGGTAAGCGGATTTGACGAATATGACTGTCTGCTAATGACATGAATAAAGTGAAAATCTTGTCGCGTACGTCGTCAAACCCTTTCCTCCAGACACGTGTAGCACATACCCGTTTACCACGGGCATCGGTGTACGGGTATGCGCCACAGGTGATTGACAGTTTATATCTACCCAGGAACGGCGAGAACAGACATTGGTAATTAAAATGCGAGAGCGTTAAGAAAAACCGACAACGTCAGCGTTGACCCGACGAATGCAGAGAATGAAAATTAGGATCCCAGCAGGAATCGAACGCAATGGTTCTGCGTGGCAGTCAGGTCTACCACAGAGCCACGCCAGGTCTAGAACCTTCTTTGGAAAAACACCCTATGCAGGCGTAATGTCGGTGCAACGTCAGTTGTGGTTGTGGTGCTGGCTATCTAATTTTATAGCAAAATAATAAACACTACATACGTACTCCTATGATACAGGCGTCATGTCAGGTTAACGTCTGTGGTTCCAGTGTTTGCTCTGCTTTCATAGCAGTGTAATAAACGTTACATCTGTATTTCCTATATGATTCAGCAAGCTATATTCAAGCGTTTCTCGACCCCGGAGGAATGCGGAAACGAAAGTTACGAATGATGTTCACATAATCGCACCGTAAAGTGCACTTCACTGCGAAACCGATTCCCACAAGGCGTGGGATCTGCCGAATATTTAATACCTTGTTATTCTGTCTACACGTTAACATTGTCTCCCAACATTTGAAAAGGATACCCTACGTCTCCTATTCGATTTTCGGCTTTCTTTACGCAATGCTTGGCCGATCGCACATGTTGTTCCTCCGGTGTACATCGTGCAAACCCCTGTTCCCGTTTACCTTCCTTTTCTTTTCGATGCGTCGCCGATTCTAATATTTCAACAGCTATCTTCAGTCTGTGTATTTCATGTAGCTTGACGCAACGAGGGCGGTCGTTGGCGGCCGGTGCGCGAACAAGGCCGTCGTCGACGGCGATTGCAGACGGGAACCGATGGAACTGGATCTACTCCCCAGCTTTATCCATGCTTGCATAGCTGTTTGTGCAGCCTACAGCGCAAGCCTGTCTGCTCGGGCTTGGTTCCCGGGGCCTTTCGGCAGCGCAGGACACAAGCGACGAGAGCACAATGAAGCGCAGCCAACACTCAGCACCGCGTCCCCGCAGCAAGCGCCTGCTCCTTTCTGGCACTCACATTCCGTTAGTTCCGCGCCTCCACCGAAAGAGGCGCCACCAGTCCAAACTCACCCCGCGCCCGGTGCCTATACGTCTCGTATTCTCAGCTCCTGTTAAGTTGGGTGAGCTCTGCTCTTTCAGCTTAACAAATGCCTGCGTAATAAGTAGAAAAACACTAATATTTAATAGATCGAAAGTTAGAAACTGTCTAATCCGACGTTTTTAAAACTGATCTACAACTTTCTCATTGGAATGTTTTTTTTTTTCGCAAAGCTTCGTTGCTTCAAGAGCTGGTTCATTAAACTTGCCTAATTGAGCAATTGAGCGGGACACTAAAAATCAGTGTGGCTTACTCAATGCAAGAGTCAGCAATGTGCATTCAGCCACGCTGTCATAACAAATATATATATATATATATAATATATATATATATATATATATATATATATATATATATATATATATATATATATATATATATATATATATATATATATATATATATATATATATATATATATAATATATATATATATATATATATATATATATGGGTCATTCCATGCCAAGTGTCCCAGACGTGGCGCTCGCACATCGCAGATTTTGCTGATTAATTTGTGCCTTTTTCCCGTGCCACATAGAGTATTGTGGCAAAAGATTTTTGCTCGAAAAAATTTTGACGATCATGGCGCCCCCTCGAATTTCGCTTGTATTTGTTAAAGCGTGCCTTATAGAAAAATGTGTATAAAATCTATTTTTTCGTGTTGAGCTTCGAAACCACGCTTGCGCCATCGCATAGGTACTGTTTAGTTGCCCTATTCTTTAATTCCGAAAATTTTGTGTTTCACTACCAGCTACGTATCTTCAAAAACTACGAAAATCTTCAAAGTTCGTGATTTTTCCTTGAGCTATCTGGAACTCTCTCTAACCAATATAAATAATAGTATGATATTCAGGAAAGTGTATTTTAGTGCAAAAATGTTTAGCGGTAAAATAGACTTCAAATCTTCCCGAAAAAACTTGTGAAATTAGAGAAAATATGCGATTTGTCGCATGTTTGACCGTATTTTTCATACTGATGCGGTCCTAGTGAAAATCCTCGTCATGCGGCGTTTGATAGTAGACTACATCGTTAAGTAATGAAGAAAGTCTAATCAAATTTTTTTGTTAAAGGACCCTGA